>NW_026864484.1:20000-134522 GCF_026571515.1 Ruditapes philippinarum | reverse complement strand
TGTAATTCAAATCTTCAGTGCATTTCATAAATATACAAAACCGTCAAAATCATGACACAAACGATGAATGAGAAAATGAAGAATGAATATATATCAAAACACTTATATAAGTAAATTACCTGTAAAAACACACAGAGGCAGCAAAATAAATAAATTATCAACACAAAGACAGGAGTTAGGTTTTCACTCTACAACTGTAATTCAAATCTGCCGTGCGCATGCGTGGCGGTAAATCATGAGCGAAAAAATGAGGCCCGTCACCAGTTACTATAGTTAGTGTATGATATATGATGAATGATATATGAGGCTATGGGAGTAAATATGAGATGAAGAGTGGATGGGCAAAGAAGAATATATTTATAAGAAATGCACAATATATCATATTGGATATAATAATGGTAAAGTATATACATGTATATATAATGACAAATGACCCTGTGACAATTATCCAATATAATCACATATATATTTCTCTCACATAGCATTGTAGAACGATTAATATTCTTAAATTTAACGTTTTTTTTCTGAATTATGCAAAAGTAACGTTTTCTCTTTAGGCAGCCTACTATAATTATATTTAAATACTTAGGAAAAGCATCATAAGTTTTTTCGATCAGAAGAAACACTTAAATTGAAATGAAACCTTATACATGTAATAAGCATATTGGCATAAAAGCGCTCATTCTTTTGCTGTTAAAATTTACAATTGCTTGCGTGAAAGTTAATCATACAACAAAAACCATGAAAAAAAGAACTTCCTTAATTTGCCACTTCTTGTATAGTTACTTACATATAAACAAAAGCACTTGTGGAAGTCTTAAGGATTAAATCTGACAAAAGACAGACATTTTACATTGTTTTAGGAGTCAATATTCTGTGTAATATATTTGGCAATACATTAAAAAATTAACATGAACAGCTCATTTACATGAATTGTCAGATTATTTTATACGTATGGAGCAAACGTTTATTAAAGCAAAAAAATTCAAAGATTTTTATCAGTTTTCATGAAGATGATAGCAGTTTGACACAGATGTTTTTTTTATCTTATCTCAAGCATATGATGTATTGGGAATTACACCCAAAACGGCGACAAGGAGAGGTAAAAATTATTATGTGAAAAACATCTTTTAATATTACCCAAATAAAAGAAAACAAATCTTATTGCTTTTGCATTCAGCATTAAGGATTAAGATGTGATAATTTGATGAATGGTCTTGTGCAATGAATAAGCAATTACATTGCTATTTTTTTAATGCACAGCAACTGTAAAACGCATAAAATATAATTGAGTGTGTTTTATCATGCATTCAACTATGATGTCCATATGATTCCATATTTAGCTCAGTGGAGAATCCGGTTGGTATTGCATCTGGACCCCCTTGGGTCAATGTTTATGTCTACGTTATTAAATATAGAAAAATGGTTTCCGGACAATAACTAAAAGTAAGAAATGATATATTGTTATCAAACTTGTTGCATTGGAACCTTATATGAATACCTTGGTTGGTATTGCATTTGGACCCCCTGGGGTCAAGGTCAACGTTACTAAAAATAGAAAGATGGTTTCTGGACAATAACTGTAGTTAGGAATGAGATATTGTAATCAAACTTGGTGTACAGCAAGCTTATTTGGAGAACCGAGTTGGGATTAAAATTAATATTTCTTTGTTCACAGTTGATACTTTGTGTTCAAATTTTTCTTCCAACTATGTATTTTCCAAAAAGTCAATGTTGCTGGTGGGGGTATTAATCACCTTCAGTGATAGGTCTAGTTTAATAACTGGTGTCTTCCATATTTGGTAGGAATATACCTTTTGATCGAGTTTGAGGACCATAGGGGTCAATGTCACCAGGGCTTAAAATACATTATCCACTTCTATTATACAGTCATTATTATTTACCTGATGTCTTTCACATCTGCATTGATCCTCAGTTTAAGTGGAGCTTAGGAGCAGCTTGCCCAGTTGAGGTCAAGGTAACTGGCGCTAAAATAGGTTTTTACATTATTGCTTAAATCGTTTTTTATAAAAAGGATTTCTTACATATTTGGTGTGTAAATACGATTGTATTGTAAGCTTTGTTGGTGCTTTATTTAACTTTCAACAAAGTCAAGGATTCTGGTACTTAGACTTGTACGCTATTGCTTTATCTACTGACGAATATCTTTCATTTTTCTAACTTTAAGTGTATTTTGTGTCAATTTGGTCAAGTATATCTGTGTTAAAAACACATTTTTACATTTTTGCTTTTACAGCCTTTGTTTTTTGACGAATGAATTTTACAAGAACATACCTTGTGTAGGTCTCTTTTGCTATGTTGATATGTTTTAATATTTGCTATAATTTAAGCTATATCTTTAATTTTAGGTTATGAATGGATTTCTTTAAATTTGTATACAATAACCTTTGGGGCAATACTTATAGATAGATCAAATAGGTTTTGATCTTCATTCATAAAATGACATTGACCTTGGAGGAAAAATTAATGAATTTTGCTTGATTTTGCTATAATTGGCTATAAATGTAATTTATGAATGGATTGCCTTCATACTGGAGCATAACTAAATTGAGGACAATGTCTTAAAGTAAACCATTATGACCTTTACTCATAAATGACCTTTACCTGAAAGGTCAAATAATTGTTAATTAATAATTGATTTGGCTATAATTGCCCTTAAATTTGTAAGTAATTTGTAATAAGGGTCGCCGGCAGGGCTGCGCTTTGTGGTCGTGCGGGGACTCACTGGCGTAGTAAGCACCCTAAATTCTGGTGTATGAGTTTCTTATCAGTGACATCTAGTATTCTCTTTGTAAATGATTGTACATTGAAACACAAAAAGTCCATTGTTCCGTTCTTTCCTTTATTTTCACTTTGATGGAAAAATAATAATTTCTCAAGGTTAATAATTATTGTCCAGATATATTTTATAAAATAATATAAAGGCCAATTATCTAAGTTAGGTTTGAATGTTCTTGGTGAAAATATTTCTAAAGCTTCATGTCATTCGTCCGAAATTCAATGTAGGACTTATTTGAAATATGAAAAACAATAAGATAAATCGAAAAATTAGAGTTATAGTAATTAAGCCAATATAAGCAATAAATGTTAATAGATAATCATGTATGGGTTGTTGTATAAAAAGACTAGGAAAAAGATAATCTGCCTTAATCAAGCCTTAAAGTATTAAACTTTAAAGGTGATAATATTTCATTCAGTAAACCTCTATGACATGAGAATCTTAAAGTTATTTATATCAAAATATTTATTTAAGTTAACATGATTTTTTTTCAAATTTATAAAGAAGTAAGATTAATCAATAATTTTGAAATGATTTCTATATAATTATATAGATCTAATTAATGCATTTAAAGTATTTTGACAAGGAAATGCTGTGTGACACATCATCTATCCTTATACAATGTGTGTCCTCAGTAAAAGTCGTATTTCATAATGAATACAATAAAAAGAAACAGAACAGAACACAAACAGAATCATGCAAACAAATCGGAATTCCTCTATTATACAAACATACATACACAGGTGATCATACTAAGCTAAGTTTTCATTTTTTCTCGGAAGTAACATTACTTGAGACGTCAATTTGAATAGTACTAAGCAAGTTATCTTCCTATAATCATTTTTTGTGACATTTTTATGTAAGTCAAATTTTATACTTTTAATAATATTACAGTAATATTTTTATGTGCACAATTATATATAAAATCATTATGAATTTGAAAAATTAATAACAAAATAGCAATTAACATGGTATTCTTTGAATGATAATCAAAACATATGTTATTATGTTAAAAATTAATCATTTTGTACAGAAAATTTAACATAAGATACAGAAAATATGTCTCATACAATCTCAACAAAATACTATGTTATGTTACATTTGCGACAACAATAAGACAAACAAGTCTTCATTATTCTATATCATGGAGATATTTGAATCATTGTATGAATTCATAAATGGTACAATAATAAATACCACAACACTGACATGTTGAATAATTTAAGTATGACCTTGATCTGTTAATGACCTAGACTGTATATCTCAAATATAAAATCTGAATTATATGTTGTACAAGAAAATTATGTTTTCTAACAGAATTCTTTAATACATTTTCCCTCCGATGTGTTCGACTTTAGAAATAAGTGAAAAAGCGAGCATTGTTCCTGCTTGGAGGAGGCTTTTCTTTTGAGCGACATTGTTTTTTTGCACACACTTTAAGATTATATTCGAAAGATCTTAGATATTTGTACTGAAGGCATGAAGTGCAAACTGTTAAACGAAGTATATTTGTTTGTGTAAAAATATCAATCTAGATATAACGTACGAAAACAGTCTTTAACAATATACATACATGTAATAATAATTATATTCACATATCAAAAATATGGCAACAAGTAGTTTTCTTAATATTGCTAATTGCATTGATTAAACTTCTTAAAAGTCCTTTAGAAATGTATTTCTTTCTACATTTTTATTCATAAAGTGTATAGTATTTTATTAGAATAAGTTTAAAACCTTTTTATAACAGATATTACTTTATTAGTGCATAATTACTTCCTTTTCAACAATATATTCTAAGATTGTCTATGTTAAATGTAGCACAATTCAAAAGCTCAAAACAGTACTGTTTTTTACAGAAAGTGATTTTTCAACAATTAATTTCATCAAGTTCCAGTAAACTTCTGAGAACCATTCAAAAATAAGCAATCAACAGAAAATGTTTGTGATGAATACAAAATAGTGTATAATGCTTCCAGTAGTCTGTCAATCGGAACACCTCGTGTGAAATTTGTCGGAAAGAACCGAGATGATGCGATTGTCTTTATGCTCGTAATCATTTGAAATCATCCAATAAATTGCCTGAACATTTTAAAATTAAAAAAAAAATGAATTAGATTTATAGCGTATAAAACAACTGCAAAAAACACCGCACATATAATTGAAATTAATATTTATCTGATCGTGAACTATATTTTTGCAGCATAGTGTTAAAACATTCCACTTTTTTCACCAGTCAAATTCTCTTCTTCAGTTACACATTTCTCATTTAACAAACGGTAATTTGATTTGATTTTAACGAGACAACACTGAAACACTCTAATATCACAAAGCTATGTTTCCCTATTGACAAATCAGTCAGTTATTTTTAAAGTATAAACCATTATTTTGTCACTTTTATCGCAGGAGACAAGAAGCCTTGATCTTTTATTATCGAAACACAAACCCCAAGGATTTTGTAATCCATTATTTCCTGCCAATAGTTCTATTTGTTCCTTCCCGTCATGTGACATCAAAAGAACATTGTGTGATGAATAAAAAGCAACACAGAACTGACTCTTGTTTATCTTACAAATACATTGAGCATCCAAGAATACTTTGTTATCTACAATAATATTTGTCATGCCTCCCGTTTTGTCTATGAGAAAGATACCTTTATGCCCGTCAGTCACAAACATTTCTGTTGAGTTTGAAAATTCTAAAGTCGAAGGACATTTTATGTCACCGTAGTATGATGCTATCAATTTTCCAGTAAGTGAATATACCTCAAGATGACCAACACCTTCTTCACGAAAATCTGATCCGCCACAACAAACATAGGTCATCCCGTCATTGTAAGCAATACCCCGACATCTATCACCGACTTCGAACGACTGTTGTATCTTCATTGTCTCTTTTTGAGAGATAAACTGAACTTTTCTATCATTAATCAGTGTAACGGCAAGCAATGACGTTCCCACTTGGCAAATACAACTGGGATTGTCAGCGACATTCAGCAAAGATAAGACTTTGAATGATTCATTAAATTTCTTGACCCTTTTGTTGTTGTAATCAGTCATTACAATACATCCGTCTTCACACATGCACATGTCAAATATCCTACAAGTCTCTTTATCACCTGCTCTTCGTGCATTAAATTCAGAACATTTTCCTACTTTAATGGCTGGAAGATGAAGTATGCTTCCAATAGTATTGCATTTCAAATCAGTCCCGTGTCGGTATGGATGAAACCGTATCGTGCCAGTTTTGCTTGACCCTTCAACTTCCTTTAAACAGTCACTTGTATTTTTATTCTTCTCCTTTACTCTCTTTATTTGTACATATTTCTCTGATTTGTTTTCATGTTTAGCAGCATTTATTTTCTGAAGACTTTCTTGTAGTATAGCAATCCGCGCATTAACGTCTTTCATGTTTGACTCTAGATGTTGCAGTTTTATTTGAAAGGTTGCATCAACTTCTTGAAGAAGTTCAATTTCCATCTTGTCTAAAAGGTCGTTGATATTCTTCCTTTCTGATTTTATTTCGTTGATTAATTGACTTTTTTCTTTCTTTGCATTATCCAGTTCCCTCATTTTCTTTTGTTTTAACGCAATGAAGCGAGATTCTAGTGTGTTTATTTCGGTTTCGAGGAGCTTTATAGTCTGAGTGATGTCAGTCTTACACCTAAGTCTGGTATGAAGGTAATGTCTTTACAGCTTCTGTAATGATATAAACCCCAGATACAATCGTTTTGACAGTTATTCATACATTTGCATTTATGCCTATAATTACTTTGTATAGTCTACAATTTAATGTTTACAGGTGTAAAAATGATATTAATCGGTCAGATTTAAATCATATCACTCACTGTATCACCTTCTACGACCGAAATAGCTGAACCATTTGTTGTTGGTATGTGCATTACCACAAACTTTAAAGACTCGAACAAAACGAGTTTGTAAATGTTATGTAATATTTGTGTAATGTAATCATGTTATAGAAAACAAAACATGTTTCCTAAATATCCAAGTTCGTGTTAAAAAATATATAGAGGTTATATATATTCTCACTCGTGGCTATGCCACTCGTGAGGATACTTTTTTTAAAGCTCACTCGATGAAATAAAGTTTCATCTTACACACACACATACACACAAATTTTCTTTTTAGTTTATGCGAAAAAACAAGTTAAAACGAAATTTTCTTGATATTAACTTTTATATCAAAATTTGTTTTCCCCACTGGTAGCCTCTATTATGTACATGTATTAGTGTAATTTCTCATAAAATACTAGAAGTCTTTGGCTGAATAATAAGTTCGATAAAACATACGGCAGTTATTGTTCAAAAGGATACATAAATATGCCCAAATATCACCAAGAACAGTTTTGCGTGTGGAAAGAATGTATTTATAGGAAAATAATTAAGATACGATCTTTTGGTGATAATTTTCACTGTGAAATCATCTAATATAATTTTTACGGATAAATCAGTAATCAGTTGCTATTCAACATGTATACCAGTTTGTATATTTACAATGTTAAAACATGTTACAGATTCTCATTTGCAATTTTTGGCAATATGTTATTTTGTGTGGCGGTATTTTTTGTTTTGGAAAAAAAGAAAAAAGGGGAAAACAAACACATTTTATTTAGTTCTTTTATTTAACCTCGAGTTTGAAAAATAAAAGGAAAGAATTGAAAAGCTTAGCAAAGGGTTTTTTTATCGAGTCGAATTTTAATTTTTTGTATTTTCATAAAACCGGAAAAAACCTTATAGATTAATTAAAACCCTTTAATTTGGTAAAAACAATCAAAATTTTAAAAATTAAAACTGTTTTCTTGCCCATTTTTTAATGCCCCAAACCAGGCGGAAAGAAAAAAAGGGACTACTTTAAACGAAAAAGGGGATCCCTATTATTCAAAGTATTTTTTAAAAGGTAAAGTAGGGGCCAAAAGTCATTTTAGTTTTAAACCTAAAAAATGCCCCCCCCCACGCCAAAATATATCCCTTTTGTTTTTGGTATGGGGCTATGAAATGCCCCGGAAAAAAGCCCGGCCCAAAAAATTTTTTCTGCCCCTTTTACTTTTTTTAAAATTTTCATTATATTTTATTGTGTTTTATAAAAAAAAGATCCGCGCTCCCCTTTTTGGGAAAAACCCCCGGATATGATTAACACAATGTTTTTTGGGGAAAACCTTTTTTTTTTTTGTAAAGAAAAAGTTTTTTAAAATTTTAACCCTCCCCTGTGATTTTAAAAAATTTTATTTAAAGTGAAAAAACCGCAGGTTTTTTGCCTGGGGGGGGTTCATTTTATAATGGGTTCTCATAAAAAATGTGCGGGTGTAAAAAATTAAATTTTTGACCCTTGTTGCAGATAGACTCCTTTAGGTCTTTTTTTTCATCGGTTTTAGAGGCTTTTAAAATTTTTTAAAAAATTGACCCCTTTTCCAATTTTTTAATGACCCATAAAACGCGTAAAATTAAAAAAATTTGATCCTCTTTTAAAACGGGACTAAATAGGGACGGGGAAATTTCTTTATCATTTGTTTCAAAATAAAAAATTTGCCAAAATAAATTTTTTAAAAAATAAAAATTTTCCCAAAAAAAAACCGATTTTTAAAAGTAAATAAAATTTTTAAATTCATTTTAAATTAATTTGGCCCGGGGGAAGGTTTTTAAATTTTTAAACCAATCTTTTAAAATAAAATTTAAACGAGGGGGGCCTTAATTAGGGACTTATGTATTTGGAATTTTAAATATAAAATTGCGAAAAGAATAAGGGGAATGTCCACGGTTAAAAAGGGGTTATAATTAAGGTTTAGTGTGTAAAGGGCCAGGGTTTAGCCCCGGTAAAGGGCCTTGTAAAATTTTTCCTCACCCTTGTAAATATGAAATATATAAAAATTTTTCCCGTTTATCCAAGGGGGCCGCCCTGGGGGAATTTAAAAGTAAAACCCTTTTCCTACTGTTTTTAAAAAGGGTTTAAAAAAGGGAAAAATTAATATGATTTTTAATTAAAAAAACTACCCCTATAAAAAAGGAAAATTAAAAAAACCCGTTTTTATTTTTTTTATCTCCCCGTAATTTTTCATTACAATGCATTTATATTGTTCCGGGGGGGAAAAGCTGCGAAAAAATGTAGTTTTATCACCCAAAGGGTTACCCCCCTGATAAAAAAACTAAAAAAAAACCGGGTCCCGAGGGGGTTTGGTTTAACCCCAACCCGAAAAATTTATTTAAACTGGTATGAAAATTTTGAAATTTAGAAAAAAAGGGCCCAAAAATTAAAAATTTTGCCCAAAATTTTGTAAAGGGATTTTTTTAAGAAGGAAAAGGGTATTAAATTTACTAGAAAATTTTTAACGAAAAAAATATAAATGTTTTTATAAAATTAAAAAATTAGAAATAATTTTTAAAAGAAATTTTTTACAAATTTTAATTTTTAAAAGTTTTTTTTTTTGGAAAGGGTACAAAGGTACCCTTTTTGAAAAACCAATCCCCGTACCCATGAAATTTTAGTCCCAAAATCATATACTGTAAAATGATATACAGAAAAAATTTACCAAAAAATGGGGATTAATGTGCATAAATAAAAAATAAAAAATTTTGGGAATTTTTTTTTCCCTAAAATGGGAAAAACCACAAAAAATTTTAAAAAAAAAAGTTTCCCGGGCCCACATAGCCCCCACTTTGGAAATAATTGTTTTTTAAACTTTCTTTAAAAACAGTTCCCCTCCAGAATAAAAAAATTTTTAATTCCCTTTTTTGACGAAAGAAATAATATTTTGTTTGGCCCCGGGCCAAATTTATTGTTATGTTTTCTGTATTTTTTTTTCATGATCTTTTTGAGAGTTTTCCCATTTTTTATTCAACTAAAATTTTAAAATTTAAACCTTTTAAAAAAAAACCCCTTATTTAAATTTTTTTTAACGTTTTTGATTATTTCACAAACAGCCTTTTTTAATCAAAATTAAATGTTGAGTGATGGCAGGGTCCGTTTCCAACGTTTGAAAAATTACTAAGGTTCAGTTTCAATGGACCCATGGGTTCTATTTGCAACGGAGTTAAAAATTAATGTTAGATTTGGTCTTACTGCGTATTTTTATCCTATAAACTATTATGAAAGATATTAAAAAAAAAAAAAACTATTATTTAAAATGGTACGAAATCACTGACCAGAGGGGAATTTTTTTATCTCCCCCACAATTATGATTAAATTTCAACTTAATTTTAAATGATTACATCACCATGCATGGAGACAAAACATTTTGTTTGTTATTGAAACCGCGAAAGTAGAGTTAAATGTCCTACCTGTGTTTCAAACGGTCAACAAGTTCGAGCAAAGCCAAAACCTTATTCATGACCAGGGCAGTAGACATCTATCAAATTTTCCTTACATGTTTTCTCTCACGATTTTTGACTGGTAATTCTGTGCCTTGTTTTCCCGCTCGGTTTGTTTCACGCGTGTCTAGTAACTGATGACCTCTCATTTGCTTGAAAATTTATTGTGATCACCAACACATTTTTGACAAAGGTTTTCATCACATTCCACACAGTGTTTGATAGCGGCTACATTCTTTCCCTTCTTTAGGTGCACGGTAAACACGGAAACTCTATGTTTCTATGTCCGAACCATGCTACAAAGTTTTGTTAAATTTACGCCCGTCTACGGCCATTTTTAAATTAAGTTTAATCACTTCCCCTTGTTTGAGTTGCTATGTAAAAAAAACGCATGATCGGATATTCATATACATTTACCGTACTCGTATAAACAAGTTTATGTTATTCAGGGTAGTACAGTTTTGTTTCTTATAAATTTACTCATCCTGTAAAAGGGAAGTATGCAACTTGGTTACATTCATACACGAGCAAAAAAGTATTACTAGATTGGTATCAGAATTTTGCAACATGTGTTGACCATACAATGGATTTAATTTGTATTGAAATTTGATTACTTTAGAAGTTTGTTTACGTGTAAATAGCGGAAAAGCGAATGGTTAAATTGTTTCAAAATTGTGTGATTTAAATGTTTTATTTGCTCGTTACGTGATCATTAATCAGTATATCTTTTCCCGTTCGTCAACGAAACTGTTTGAGACTGCATGGGCCTGAACTTTAAAGAAGCCATCTGGACATGGGTTTGAATGGGGTTTAGTGCAAAAAACGCATTGATAAATATTACAAAAAAGCGCAATTCTTCAAACTTTCATTTTTCATCACTTAGCTGTTTTAGTATTACACAAAAAATAATAAAATTATAAATAAATATATTTAAGCCAATTGGTGTAGTTCAATTATCTAAAAAATTCTGGGGGGGCAAATTTGAAACGACATATACCCCAATATGTTTTAATAAATACTCGTAAAGTATACAAAATTTCCCTATGACCAAGTGCACCACTTTCTTTGAGCAACGTTGCATATTGAATGAATATATTTCTATAATAATTTCGTGTTTATTTAAATTATTCAAGAAAACTGTAAAAAAATCGAACATTTTAAGCGGGCCACTGTCAACATAGACTCCCTAGGACGACTGTGGAACCACTTTATTTCATTTGTCGCACCAACACAAATACATGTCATTATGGCGAGTTTCCAGCTTTACTCTAGGAGAAGACCTTCAGATGCCCCTTCTTTTGATTTTCTATAACGAAATCTGCTGTGGTCCCATAGTATTATTTTACAATAGGTTTATCTCTTAGATTGAGGTTTTTATGCTAAATTGCTAATCATGGTCATGCAACTATATAAGTTAGGTGAAGAAGCAGGCGCTTGTTTTGGTTGAGTCTATTTGAGTTTTTGTTTAGGGGGTTGGAGTCGTTCATACAAAAATTTACAATTTATATGCATTTTACTTTTTTCCTAATGATTGTTTATTATCTTAAATGCTTCTGGGGATTGTTGTTTTATCAATTCATTTGTAAATAAGATCGTTATATGTTTATTAACGAATAATTTGATGAACACGTAATTAGTTTCACACCTACATGTGTATTGGTAACGTGATGGTTTAAGCTATGAAAACACGTCAATATTATTTATACTCAGGCAGAAGAAAAAGTGTGCCAAAGAGTAAATCGATAATCTTTATGTAGCCAGCAAACTTTGAATTGCAAGTATTTTTTATATCTTTTTCGGCAGGATAAACTGTCAGAGGATTCGTATCGTAAAATGGCTGCCATTTACAGTATCAAGTGATTATCCCAAGCACCACCGCGATTTAGCGCGGGAATTTTAATTATAGCTAACCTCGGCGCGTATACCTTTTTCATATTTTATTGTAATAAACATTTACAAACTGTGTCTTTCGGTTTTTTTTATCAATATATAACCAATTATGATGTTAATATGAATAAATAATCATATCTCAAATCTTTGACTATGATTTACAATGAAATTCTACCTTTAGTGTATTAAAAATGTTTTTAATTTCCTGTAATTTTATTTTGTTACTATGCTTCAAAGCAGTCAATTGACCGTGAATTTTCTTTTCATATTTTGATTTCCTTGAAATCATTTTTCTCATCTGAAGGCATGCAACTTTAATATGGTGATATATTAATTACATTTCATGAAAATGTTTAAAGATATAAAATATCTCATGACATGTTTGTTCATTTTACATTACACCTTTAATTCAGCAAACATAAAGTCTTCACAAAAAGTAGTATGCAATCATACCTATATTACATACGAATGTATGTAATATTTTTCTTGTTTAATTCAGGCACGAACGGACAACTGAGTAGAACCATCAACCTTCCGTCAGGTAGCTGAATAGTTTCCTCACATGAAAGAATTCACCGTGGGAATTCAGACAAACAGCGTTAAGGGACAAGTGGTATATTGCTCTCTGAATGTTGATAATATTATTGCACAGATAGTCACTATTGGTTATATATAAATCTTCCAACTTGTATAGACGGCTTAGTGGGTTTTGCAGACCCTACCTAAACTTTACTTATTTTTGCATATCATAACGACCTTGTTATAATCATGTATTAAACATATGAAACTTGTTCTTTACTATTTTGTCAACCTTTAAAAATACTAAATACTCTAAATTACCTCTCATTAAGATAAAAAAGATAATGAAAAAAATAAACTGAGCATGGTGGCAAAAGTAATGTAAAAAACGTATTGAATAATATGATCACATTTTTCAGCGATGCCAATAATAACTTTGATCTAGTTAATTTTTTGTAACTTTATAGAACATTCAAAAGTGCTATCTTTGTATGCAATATACACACATTTGAGATGCTTACAGGTTCAAATCCATAAATAAATGAATATACATTCCATATTCTGCTGTAGAAGTAAACCTTTTCTTTTTTGTGTAAAGTTACAAATTCACGAGTCATGTTCAAACTGGAAAATAAGGTTTCTTTTTTATCAAGCATGATAATTATAATGACAGTTCAAAAAATGTATTATTTAGTAAATTGAGTGCGGCCAAACAACCGATTGATGCGACTACAATTGGGGCAATTTGGCTCATTTCGACTAATGTATTGGCCGGAGACGCCGAGTAGAAGTACTCAATACCCACACTCTTAGCTTAGTAATAGCCCTAAGAATTCTAAAGTCATAAGAATATGTTGATAGACGACTTAGCCTACTATGTTTTAACATGTTTGTATTAACATTGTTGTTATTTATTTCAATGAATATTACCATTTATTCATTTTGTACTTCTAAATAGTTTCTCAGTTCTTTCTAAAAAGTATAAAAATCAAATATTTGTTTTGCATAGTTTGATTCAGCAACGTTTTAAGTTGGTTCACACATAAATGCAAGAATTTTAATCACGGAGATCTCGCAAGGTGGTCGTGGATAGCATATTCCCCTCGTTTTCTGTTGTTTTTGTTCTGTTTTCGAGACACACTACTAGTATTGGCTTCACACATCGATATTACAAATACATGTATATATGTTTTTTGAAATGTCAGAATGTTTTAAATTAGTCACTTTGGTGACATGTTATAACGGTTTTTGAGTAAAGCAAACATTTAATATGAAGGGCTGTAGAGATGGTGGGTCTCGGCGGGTGGCGCTCCGCACAAACCATGTTGCTAAATAGAGGTATATTGTAGTATACTGGTCAGCTGAACACGATATGTTTGACACCCTTTTTAGGTTGTATGCCGCGGCAATGGGCGATCGCTTCATTTTAATTGACTGTAATCCGCCTTCCCAGAAAGCTTTGGCGGTCCTTGTTTACTTGCAGAGGGGCGATGTAAAGCGCATTGACGGCCAGCTCATTCACTCAGCCTACGTTCAAATGAGCATATATAGAATGAGCAGCAGGTACGATATTAGCTCACCAGTAGCAGCCTAGAAGCATCCAGGAGCTTTGACATGTTGGTATAAGAATAGGCCGCCATCCCCAATAGGACGGTCAGAAACCTTATAAGGAGCACGAGAAGGAGTTACCAAGCGATTCTCGCTATATCACAAACACGGTACTCAGTCTAAACTTGTAAATATAGATGAGGTTATGAAAATTTGGAAAAACAAGTTGTGTGTCTGAAAATCTTGGAATAAGGGCATTCTATTTCTAGACTTCTCTAACACATGACTTATCCATAATCAGTAAAACTGATAATTTTGTCCTTCCGTCAATTTGATTAAACATGAAAATGACATTTAAAATTATTTGTTTGACGGTGCCTCATCAAGTTATTGCCAACAATATTCACTCTAAATCATTGGGTGTTCAGCAAAAGTTGAGCAGTATATGTTTTATTTATCATATAGAGGATATTTGTTTGTTTGTGTGTAAGATGAAATTTTATTTCATCGAGTGGGCTTTAAAAACAGTATTCTCACGAGTGGCGTAGCCACGAGTGAGAATACTGTTTTTAAAGTTCACGAGATGAAATAAAATTACATCTTACACAACAAACAGACAAATTTTCTTTTTATTTTATGCTTAAAAACAAGTTTAAACGAAATTTCCATAATTTTAACGTTAATATTTAAATTTGTTTCCCCAATTGAGAGCCCCATTTAGACGGAATTTCACATTAAAAACAAGAAGTCTTGAGCTGAAAAACAAGTCCGCCAATCAAGGTTAAATGACGGGGATATTTATTCATTTTATTAAAAAAATATGAATGATCGCTTGTTTTAATAATAAAAACAAACAATTCTTGTAGGAGAAAAAGTCCAACCATCCATCCATATTTCTGTTACTTACTGCGAATTTATATTAGACATGGCTTTGTAAAATGTAAGCGGCAGCCATTTTTTTAAAAGTTGTGTATTTCATGGGAGGAAAATAATTGTTTAAGATTCAGAGGGATATAATTTGGATTTGTTAGTCATACACCTTTTAAAGAAAGAAAACTTTTTTGAGGATTGTAACAGACAAAAAATAAGTGTTGACAGAAGTGAAAACATTCAGAAAAGGAGCTAGGAAAATGGAAAACTTGGAAGCTTGCTAAGGAACGCTGGGTTGTTTTACTTATTCTACGAGTGATGGCTGTCCAAATGCTTTTCAATTTTTTTTCATAAAGCATACGGCAGTTATTGCTCGTAGGATACTTTAATATGCCCAAATGCCATCAAGAGCAGTTTTGCATGGGGAAGGAATGTATTTTTCAGACTGTAAAAATGAAACAAAAAAATTTAGAGACGAAATTTAGTGATTGGAATTTGAATGAATAGAAGTAAGTTTTCTCTCTTTATTACTTTTGACATTTAAGTTATTTATCTATTTCAGCTTTGCTATTTCTTTTAACAGCCTGACTTTGTCAGAATTGTCAGTAAAAATAAAATTGAGGTACCACATGGGGAAAATCTTACAAAAGTAGTTTCGTCATTGAAAAAAGTGAAATTATATTTTGATAATTTTCACTGTGAAATTATCAAATATAATTTTCACGGATAAATCAGTAATCCACTGAAAAGCATAAAAGAAAATAGAATACACGTCAGTGAGTGAGAGTGAAATTGACCATGGTAGATTGTGGGGGTTTAGTCCGGCCTTTGCCAAATATATCTACATGTGCTGGGCACCATAGTCTTCATTCTTATTTGATCACGATGTTCGATACCTGTACATAGGTACAGGCTTTGTGTCGGAAATATAAATTTAATTTATTGGACGAATTGTTGTAAAAAACAAAACATTAAATGTTTGCTGTGTGGTACTAGGATTTATTTGCAAAATGTTCAGGCATAATTATGGTGTACACATAAAGATTGAACATATTTAAAAACACAAATATACATAATAAGTTTAAAACAAGTATATGTACAATCGTTAGTCAAGCTACTGTCCACGACCCTTAGCGTTGACTAATGCAAACTCAGTATACAAATACATGTAAATAAAGGATGAAGTTTTGATTTTAGAAACCCAAACGTGCATGCATATGGCGATAATTATGTAATCTTTGATGTGATCATAACGTAAGTGACATTTAATATAAAGTGGCATATGGTTCGCGGGAGAACGAATGTATGAGCCCTAAACTAGGAGAAAAAAAAACAATGGGCGGAACTAAGGAAAAAAAGGGATTTTGATAGAGATAAGTCTGCAGACGACAAGAGACAAATCTAAAACACAAGCAATATATCTTTAGGGTGACTATATACAGTTTTCATTTTGGAAAAGTGGAACAACCAAACAAAAAAGAAGGAACTAATATGACCATAGTCATAACTATAACATCGTGATATCAATTCAAAATAAATGTTAATGGTGTAAACTATATATAATGATAAAATAATTTCAAACAGTTAAATAAAAACATTATTATGTGTGTACAAATTTATTTCTGATTAATTAAATGAAATTAAAAGAAAACTATATATACTTTAACTAAATGTTTACAATCCGTTGTTTTACAACTAATAGATATGCATGCGCTATCTTAGCGATCTCGTTTAATATACTATGTGGACTTATCACAACTTTTCGATCCATTCCGATACTGATTGTCAGACATCATTTTTACAAACAAATGTTTGTGTTTGTTTTTCACAGAATTTCATCAATAAGTTCTTCCGATACTTATAACCTTAGATAATACCACTAGATATTTGGTAATCGACGCGGTGTTGTGAATGTTATGTGTATCCAAGTAAAGGTAAGTTTTCTCCAGAAGAAAATCGAGCAGAAATAATTTATTTAATAATTTATTAGTAAATAACATTTACATGTTCAAATTTAACTGTGAATTTGAGCCTTTTTTTAAAAAATAAACAAACAAATAAACAAACTAATATACAAACAAACAATCAATTAATCAATCAATCGAAATGAAAGAAAGATAATAACAATAAATGAATTTGTAGATTGTTCAGTTGCCTCCTTATGTACACTAATATATATTTAGCTATCATTTGTACTGTTACTGCATTGGTTTATTCTATACTAGGACGAAAAAGAAACGCCGGGTAACTATAATGATTGTTTTAAGGGATAAATTGTATTATTGGATTTATAATTTATTATATTCATTTTTGTATGAAATGTCATCTGTATGGAACCAGCTGTTGAAGTTTCAATCGATTTCCGATGCTGATTATGTGAAAAAATACCCCCTTTTAACGATGATCCTTCTTGTTTTGCAAAACACGGCCGGACATATCAGTATCTTGTGTGTCCTCCATGCGCAGCTGTGGCAGCCCTGATCCGTCTATGCATGGAATTCACCAGGGTGTTAATCATGGCCATGGGGATGTTATTACATTCTTCATGCAAGGCATGTGTGAGCTGGACATGATTAGTGGGGGCATTTGGACGTTCTCCTTACCCTCCTATCCAGTTCGTCCCCAAATGTTCAATTGGGGACAAATCTGGACTAAATGCTGGCCAATCGAGTGGGTGTATGTTACTGTTGGCAAAAAATTGCTGGCAAACTCTGGCGACATGGGGCATTATATAAATCTGACCGATTTTCATTATTTTAGGCCAAGCAATAAAATATGTGTTGCATATTTTATGTACCCGGCGTTTCTTTTTCGTCCTAGTATATATACAACTAAACAACTGTCCACAATCAGAATATCATTGGTAGCATATTGTAATGATTTTATTATGAAGCCAATTTAGCTGTGTTTCATACGTAGATAATTTTACATGCGTTTTCCAACATACGTGTATTTGCTTATCTTTGATGTATTTAATTCAAAAGCCACCCATAGTGTAAATCAGTCATTAGAATGAAATTTCAAATAATGTACCTTAAACATTCAATGTGATTTTTATGCTGCATAACTAATATTTTAAATATACATTTTGTTGCAGAAATGTTTTTGAAGT
Organism: Ruditapes philippinarum; assembly: GCF_026571515.1. NCBI lineage: Eukaryota > Metazoa > Mollusca > Bivalvia > Venerida > Veneridae > Ruditapes > Ruditapes philippinarum. The sequence goes on along the minus strand of NW_026864484.1, from coordinate 116,462 downwards.
CATCAAATAAATATGCCTAAACATTTTAATGAAAACAAGTTATGTGCATACAACATAATCTTACGCTGCAATATATCGTCCAGAATTTTATATTTCATGCTTATTCAATGTTAAAGTAATCTTCTTTTCACCGGTCAAAACTTTTATTCAGAGACACACATCTGACTCATTTCACAAGTGGTAATTCGATCAGATTTAATCACAAGATATACCGGTATGACCATTTAAAATAAATCAATCAGTTACTTTTAAAGTATAAACGAAAACTTTGCTACTATCCGAATATGATAGACAACAAGCCGTGATGTTTTGTTATCGAAACACATACACGAACGATTTGTTTTACCGGCGTGTTTTATCAGCATTTCTACCTGATCTTTCCCGTCATGTGACATCAAAAGTAAGTTGCACGATTTAACTGCAATACAGAACAGATTCTTGTCTATGTTGCAGATACCAGAGGGGCCAGAGATTTTCTTTCCCACATTATTTGACACGCCACTCATTTTATCTACATGATTGATTCCTTTAAACCCGTCGATCACAAAGAAACCCTTTGAAGAGCTTGTGAATGCCAAACGTTGAGGCAATTCAATTCCACCATGATAAGATAATTCACATTGAAATACTCCAGAAATGGAAAAAACTTTAATTTGACCAGGACTTTCCGATCTATCCCTATTTCCGTCACAACAAACATAAATCCTCCCGTCATTATATGCAATACCTCGGCATGCACCAAAGACGTCGAACGAGTTTGTTACTGTCATAGGATCTTCCTGTGAGGTTAGCAGAATTTTTCCTTGATAAACAGATATAGCCAGCATTAAAGAGTTTATCTCACAAATACCAAAAGGATTGCTAGATAATTTCAGCGAAGAAATGACCTTGAAGGTATTGTTCATTTTCTTGATCCGCTTGTTGTTGTAATCAGTCATAACAATACAACCGCTTTTACACAAACACATGTCACATTTATCGCAACGATTCCTGTCATCTGCTATCCGTACATTAAATTCACCAAAACATTTTTCGACTTCAATGGCTTGAAGATGAAGTATGCTTCCAATTGTGTTGCATTCCGAACCAGTCTCATGTCGATATGGATCAAACCGTAATCTACCTGTTTTACTTGGCCTTTCAAAGTCTTTCAAACAATCGCTTGCAATTTTTCTTTCCTCGTTGACGCGCTTTATCTGTACATATTTCTCTGATTCGTTTTCACGTTTAGCAGCATTTATCTTCTGTAAACTTTCTTGTAGTACAGTGATCCTTGAATCAACTTCTTTCATGTTTGATTCTATACGTTTCAGGTTTATCTGAAAGATGGCATCTGCTTCTTGAAGAAGTTCTTGTTCCATCTTATCCAAACGGTCGTTGATTTTCTCTCGTTCTGATTTTATTTCTTCAATCAATTTACCCTTTCCTTTCTTATCATTTCCCAGTTCTTCTAGTTTCTTTTGTTTGAAGGCATGAAAGCGAGCCTGAAGAGTGTTTATTTCAGTTTCAAGCAGCTTTAGTTTCTGAGAGGTGTCAGTCTTACACGCGATGTCTGGTATGAATATTATTCCTTTACATCCACTGCAAAAAAGTTAATAATAATAATAATAATAATAATAATAAATAAAGACTTTATATAAAGAGGCAACACCGTTAGGCGTGCTCAAGTTTTCCCTATGAGCCTTTATCAAATATACAATGTACATTATATACTTGCTGTCTAGTAAAACATGTATAAACATTTACAAACAAAGGTATGATAAACAACAAAAATACAAATAGCCAAGAAATATATAAAATGAATAGCTATAGAAAAACACATTTAATAAGAATATAAACATTGTATGTGAGATATACATTTATCATTTTATAATAAAACATGGTGTGTTTTATTTCCAACAGAGATTTGTGTTTTTTCTTATATCTAACGGAAGAGAATTTTAATGTTGTGGGCCTGAATATGATACAAAACTCAAAAATATCTCATAAATATTACCCATGTCACACCAAGTATACGTATGTTTCCTTTGTTTAATGACGACGAACTTCAATTCCTTGAGTCAAATAAAAAACATATTCGGTTCTATGAATTATGCTTATAATTGTTTGGTAGGAACTGTTAATCTTTCATCAATTAGTCATGTTTGTATAATATTCCTTGAAAATATTTGCATCTATACTGTTCAGTGTTGAATAGTTAAAACAATTTTATAGAAAAAAATGTTATAAGAAACTGTAAAATTAATAATGAATGTTGACTTGAAAAATGTAACAATACGATGTAGACGTTAAATATTGTTTGATATAATGATAAATGTTTTTCATATTTTACAATGATTTGAATTTTTCACATACAGAATAAGCACATAATTAAATGGATATTGGTAAATGCCATATCTCTAATAACATCTGTCACAATGTGTGTATGAAATGGTTTTATTTTCATGGTGGACGAGCGCATCGTGTTGTTTCGCCCTTAACAAATATTTTTGTAACGATTACAGACCCTAATAATAACCTTTTGGGAATAATAATTTCCTTACTTTTATTCTTTTCTAAATAGTAGCATTTATTTTGAAATATTAGTTTAACCATCAAACATTTGTAATCCTTTTTATAGTGTCACATCCCTTCTTTACATTTTGCCCATTTTAATTACCTTGAGGAACTATTTTTGCTTATGAACACGTTTTTTTCATTTAAATTATAAACATTCTGTTTGGTTTTGTATTTAAGTTTTGGCATTTTGTCTTTCATCTCAAATAAATGCATGCAAGTGAATGAAACTTTTCATTGGGTCAAGAATGAAATGACACGTCTGATTTAGTAACTGTAACCGGTGTCCAGGCGTAGAACATCATTTTTGTTTCCGTTTAACTTATACATGTTCTTTTTGCGTATCTTGGCTTATTTCTTGATAAATTAATTTAGTTTATTGTTTATGAAGCTTAAGCTTATTGAAAAACTTTCGAATTCGCTCAAGAAACCAACCAGTACTGAGCAAATTAACGTCAAGTTTCTCCCTTAAGGGAACAACCAGTACTGAGCAAATTAAGGAAACAACGGAATGCCCCTGCATGACAGGGTTTAAACCGACGCGACAAAAGTTCCTTAGATTATTAGTCTAGCTAGTTAACCATCCGGCCATGTCCCCACACTAGCTTTGGATGATGTAACATTTAGTCAGTACAAAAATTCAGAAGTAACCTTGGCAAAACTATTCCCCTAGCTTTGTCTTAATATCCCTAAGTGCTTTAAAAACACATTCGAATAAAACTTGTTTCCTACTAATTTGGATTGAAAAAAGAATGTAACTCTATTTCCTTAACGTTATATATATGTCGATAATGGACAGTTAAGATAAATTTCCTACCTATGTTCAACGGATATGCACGTCGAGCAGCACACTGTGTCATGGCCAGGACAGTTGACAGTTTTCCTCCATGTTTCTCACATCTCTGGCTTGGTAGTTCCTGTTGTCGCCCGCTCGGTTGTTTCACTGTATCTAGTAACTGATGGTCTTTCATGGATGAAAATTTATTGTGGTCATCCATACAACTTTGACACAGATTTTCATCACATTCCACAAAGTGCTTGATAGCGGCTTCATTCTTCCCACCTTTACTACAAGGGGAACATGGAAAATCATATCCTATGTCCGAACCTTGATACAAAGTTTGTCTTATTTTTACGCCCGTCTACTGCCATGTCCTCCGTCTTTTGTCTCACATATCGTAACTTTTGAGCTAAAATTGTTTGCGGTAGTATAAAAACTATTACTAAAGTTTCCTTGTTTCAAGTCAAGTGGTAAAAGTAATTAAGTTCTTGGTGTGACCGACGCAGTCAAGTGTTCTAAATGTATCGTGTGCATAACATCATTTAATGGCAGTGGCTGATTTATATTACATAAATTGTGTCGTCTTTTCGCGACAGTACAGACTGTTACAGAATATGCAGTTTCAATCCCATTCAGTTGTTCGTATTCATGCACGCACGCAAGTCTAATTAGAAGTTATATATATTCTAGACGATTTAAATCGTCACGTTCCTTGCTTTTATCGTTATTACCTTATTCGGATATTATATTTTTACGAAAATAATAGTTTTACAAAAATATAAAACATATACCGAGTTTTATATTGGAATACACAATTCATGTATTTACACGGGCGTTTTGTTATGCAAATACTTCACTAACTCACAGCCTCCAAAAGGTTTTGAGCTCTGTATACGGTAGGTCGAAATTCAATTTCTAGCTGACTTTGAACTGACGTATGTTTCTTTTTATCAATTTAAAGTAAACAATATATTGAACATGCATTGAATTTTGAGTCAGCTCGGAGTCTATTAAGATTGATCTTGTAAGATTGATATTAAAAAATTCACTACATCGGCGATTATTCCGCCGGCGTCTAAGTAATAGTTATAGTATACAAGTACAAATGTTGCTGCAATGCAGAAATTGAGAAGCTCCGCGCGAAAATGCACTCATTACAGATACCTTACCAAATCATTCTTACGCACAGGCCATATTATATTCAGAGTATTATTGTACATTATTCTGGATGTTTTGTAAACCATTGTTTGCATAATCATACTAATTATATGCATAATCCAATGCATAAAAAAGCAATATGCTTTCACTGATGTCCTCCTGGTAAGAAAAAAAAATTCAATGAAAACATACAAGACTTACACGACTTGTGAATGTACTGTGACATGACAAAAGTGCGACATTGTTCTGTTCGTGTCACTACAAAAGTCAGTAATATAAGATGATAAAAAATATCAAAGTATATGTACATTTGTTTTTCACCTATAATGCTACTCATTTTCTACTAATATTAACATGTAGACATGGTAAGAAATATAAAAATCGACATGTATATGAGTCAAAACAAGCAATTCATTGGCTGAATTTTTCAAAATGTCTTTTGCATGTTTCCCGGCAAATGGTATATCAGATATTACAAGAAAAAAATTGATGCAAAGCATCAAAGGGCGTCCACGCAAGACATGAAGCAAATGACGATGAAGAGTAGCATCTGATGACTAGATATACTTAAAAAGTTTTCAATGGTTAATTGGATTTTTACCTGAATTGTTTATCATATATAAATGGCTGAATGGGAGGACAAAAGACATTGTTCATCATGAACTTTGGTAGGTTTGCAAGAGATTAGATTTTTAAATGTATTTTCTTCGGAACATACAAAACAGTAGTTAAAATGAGCAAACATACAAAACAGTTGTCAAAATGAACAAAGTCTATTTTTTTGTATTATTATAATTGTAACACATATACAGGGCTTAATATTATTATAACATGCATTTTTATGTCAAATCAAAAATGGTTTCTTTTAATTATTGGAATTTAAGATACAGTAGATATATTTCATGTCCCAGATAAAACTGAATGTGTAACACACACTGAAATGAAAACAAATGGGATGAATTTCAAAAAGACCAAATTTGGGAATTTTTGTGTTATACACGTTATATGGTGAAACATTATTTACCAATAAAATGGAAAATTGTTACCTGAATCTAAGACGGGTATGAGTAAATTCACTATCATCATAATAGCGGGAGTCAAAGAAATAAAAGCTACTTGACATTTTAATTGATTTATAAGGAGACCAATCTACTGTTTTGTTGAATTGCTTCAAAATCCTCTGTATTTACATTCCTAAAAACCCATAACACCTCATGTTCAAACTGCAGACGAAGGTTTCTGTAGTCAAAATGTCAAATATCAGTATGCACCAAAGCAACATTCCACCCAAACCACCATAAAACCGATTGCCTTCAAACAAAATAGAATAAAAAATTTCGAGAAATCAGGGACGATTTAAATATTCACGATAAAAAATGTCTAAAGTGCAATCAGGGCCTTAATAAAGATAGGAGCTATATACCATAAGAACCTACGGAAAAGACAATTTCAAAATGATAATACTATGATACAACAATTCGTGAAAAAAGGCCTGATAAATCTATAAAGACTGCAATTTATTGTTGAATATCTTTGCATTCATTTCCTGCAAAATTCTCCAATTTGATAGTCATTATCATAGCGCGACAAGAATGACCGTTAACTACTTCCATAAATAGATTTTCGGACTTACACAATGTTAAGGTCATCTAGCTATTATATAGCTTTCGAATTCATGTACAGCACTAAGATACATGCAAAACCCACTGTGTACTACAAACTAATAAGTAATTTCCTGTAAAAGATACACATGTAAGAAATTAATCATCGAATTCAAATTTATTTTTTGTTTTGTCTTTTATTCTGAAATTTGTTCCCATTCTCATTCATTAATATGACATTCTGCGAATCACTGAAGGGGAAACCAATATACATGTATGAATTAACATTACAGATATCGGAAGGAGTTCTTGGTTACGAATTTATTTTTTGCTGAAAATCGAAGAGATTTATTGATAAAAATCGGGTCCATATTTTGAATATTTTGAAAAGCTTGAAACTGTGCTAGCATCGAATATTCTAGCTAAACCTGGGAGTCCCAGTCTACTACATTTATATTAACGAATATCGAACTGGACTCGAAATGAAAGCTAGTTCATAGCCCGACACTGAAATCTTTGAAGGTGCATACCTTTCTATCACTTCATTCAAAGCCAGCTCTGAATTTGATATTTGAATATTTTGAATCTGAATATCGTTTTAGACTCGAATTTATAGAAAGCTCGGATTTATTTATTGAAATTTATAGGCGATTTTGTTATAGTTGTTAAGTTTATTGATGCTCAGCGCCGGTGTAACGTTGTAAAATGCTCAAATATAAGTTACTGAAAATTATTTACAATTTTAAAGACATATTGATAAGTTATTCATGTTTTATTTTGATCACGTAACTAGTGCTTGATATTGAAACTCATCTCTTCATTTTAAATTTTAAAATTCTAATTTAGAGCTTGCACCGCTCCAGATGAGCCAAAATATTTCAAGAAAATTATTATTGAGAAAAATGTACTAAAATGTTAAGAAAGGTAAAAACATTCAAATCCAAGTTATATTGTCATGTTATGTGCGGTTTGAGACTGATTTTGCAGTAGTTTATCACCATATTTCTACTGCGTTACTAACTCAGTAAGGGCTATTTTTTGCATGTGTTCACGACTTCCTGGTAATTTTCTTGGATTGAAAGTGCCGATTCCAAAATGTAAATAACTTTATTTGTTCACCTAACAATATTTTACTTTTAAATACATTTCCCAAATTTTAATGAAAATCAACATGAATCTGGAGGCAAGCTGATTTAATGATTTCTATATATCTAAAGACCACCCTGAAAGTTCATCTATGACACAACTAATATAGAGGAAGTAAATATAAGACTAACAATTGAACCACATCATGGTGGCTATCAATAAGAAAACCATTATCGCATGGTCTGAAATTCGTACGTATCCATTATATTCAGTACACTTTCAATGAGCATTTGAAAACTTTTTAATATATAACCGTGCAGTTTTGTTCAGGAAAAAACTAAACCCTTATATAGCAGTTGAGTTTTTTTCCGCACCTTGTATATATCAGTGTAGTGTTTTCATAGAGGCTCCAATGGGGCAGGGGTAACGAACATCCCTAATAGAAAAAAAAAATAAGTAATAACAACAAATATATAATTAATGAAATGATATTTATAATCTATACACAACTGCTTAAATCAATAGGTACATCCGTTGAATTTATTCTTCTGAATAAAAAAAAAACCTTAAATCTCGAATCAACATTATTTTCTCCACAAATTAAACATTGTACGTCTTTAAGTTTCCAAGGGCCGTATATCTTGTTTTTTTTTCTTGTTTGTTTTTGTTGTTGTTGTTTTTGCAGCAGCAGCGAAAACAACTTCAAACAACTATCTCCCTTAAATAGGTAGCTTAGGTAGCTTACGACACTATTAGCTGGTATTGATTCATTTAATATGCTGTTTCCATCTGAAACACAAATGAAAGGTCACATGGGAGTAAAGTGCACGTTTTTATTATTTTTGTTTTGCCGATTTCTAGTACTTCAAATGTTTATAAAATTACGATAAAATAGTGATAATATATGAAACTCGTTAGTTCAGGGTATATAACACTGGCTTGGGCTACATTTTGGGATATTTCTGCAAAATAGTCTCGACCTAACGGCCTCGATTTTTTTAGCAGATTTGAAACATCTCCTACATGTCGCCCCAGCCAGTGTTATATCCTCGTAACAAACTCGTTTCAAATACTATAACACTAACATATTTGTTCCTAGAAATCTTGAAATTTTATAGGAAAACAATTAGAAAATTTAAGTACTCAAGTAGTCAAAGGTATTGTTTTGGTTTAAGAGTGATGATTTAAAGAAAACTTAAAATAAGTACAGTGAAAATATTCTACTGAAATAAAACAATCCTCCAGGAAGAAAGAAATGAAACAGCTAACTGAATTGTGGTTTCTATTCACGGAAAAAATACGCATTCTTACATTTTCCTAGAAGAAATACACCTCAACACATACAAGAGTGGTATTTTATACTTTTCTTTCCTTGCATTGTTTACTTGATTTTAATATGAATATTGTTTCACTATTAATGCTCTGAAGATTTTTGAAATGCTTATTGTTTAAAATATTATGTTTATGCTTCAATTATTATAAAAGAATCCAACAGTAATGCACTGTATATACTGCTGACCATTGAAAACCTTTATACGAGTATGCTGTAATTTGAGATAACATGCATATATACGAGGCCCTCGTATATAAAGGCTGTCCATGTTGATATCAAAATTGCTAAAGTTACAAAACAAAGAAATAAGAGTGTTTTATTGTCTCGGCCTGTTATAGGAAGTACGCGTATAAGCGTCTCCCCCCTTTTAATACAAGTTAATATACTACAAATATGAATTGCACTAAATTAAGCAATCTATAAACATAGCTATTAGGTTTTTTTGTCCTGTTATAGAAGGCGTACGCGTATATGCGTCTTCCCCCTTTTTAATTTAAGTCAAAATTTTAAATACAGTTTTTAATCTAAATTTTGGATATAATCCCACCTTTTTCCGGCTCCATCTACGGTAACTATTTGCCGATTTGGGGCAGGAAATATGGCACTCACTAGCCACATATGCAGTTATTTAATAAAGTACTGTCATTGTTTTCCCGATTATAAATGAAGCCTATGCTCGCCCATATGGTTTTATACCGGTGGCGAGGGTAAATAAACCAAACACACACACACACGCACACACACTATCAAAATTGCAAGCCGTCCAGTTAGCTCAATAGGTAGAGCGTTGGACTGTGAATCGAGCGACCCGGGTTCGATTCCCGGACGGCGCAGGTCACTTTCGATGTGATTAATCATGAAGGTCATTCGCACCGTACCTCTGCTATGGCATGTACAGAGGTGTCAGTTCCTTGCAACTAGTACTGGTAAACTGTTTGACAGACTGACCAGGAACGATGCGGTGGTTAAACTGTGCCAGAGTGTCTTAATAAATAATAAATCATCATCGAGGTGTTCCGATTCCCCGAATTTATTCCTGTACTGGCTGACAGGAAGCTCATCAGAAAGTCTAAGCATCAATTTACATGGCTTTAACTTAAAGAATTATTTTTATGCCAAATTTAGCTGATATTTTGGCATTTATGTTCCATTCTTGATAGCAAAATATCCAAAATTGAGCAATTAATATGAATATTTTAAAGAAACTCCACTGAGGTCCAAAAGCCTGAAAGTACAAACATAAAATTTAAATTTCTTATAAGGATCAGCTGAAGCTTTTCAAACTGAAAGATATTCAAAAGAGTGTTAAGATGTTAAGAAATAATCTCGGAAACGAGGTAAAAATCGTGTTTTATTTTTAGCCGGATTTGAATGTGCATCTCTTTATACCCCCAAAAACGAAGTTTGGGGGGGGGGGGAATATAGGAGTCACCCGGTGGTCGGTCGGTTGGTCGGTCGGTTGGTCGGTCGGTCGGTCGGTCCAGCGGTCCGTTGCATTTTCCTTGTCCGGAGCATAACTTGAAGACTAATGGTTGGAATTCAATATAACTTCATACAATGGTCAAGCACATTGAAAGGAAGTGCAGTGCACAAGAACCATAACTCTATCTGGACTACTTACAGAGTTATTGCCCTTTGTTACTTTTCCTTGTCCCGAGCATAACTTTAAAACTACTGGTTGAAACTCGAAACAACTTCAAAAAATTGTCAAGCACAATAAGGGGAAGTGCAGTGCACAAGAACCATAACTCTATCTAAAGTAATAACAGAGTTATTGCCCTTTGTTATTTTTCCATTGCTTTCTTTTGTCCGGACTATAACTTGAAGACTAATAGTTGGAATTACAATATAACTTCATACAATGGTTTAGCACATTGAGAGGAAGTGCAATGTACAAGAACCATAACTCCATTTTGACTAATTACAGAGTTACTGCCCTTTGTTACTTTTCCTTGTCCAGAGCATTACTTGAAAACTACTGGTTGGAATTCAAAACAACTTCATACAATGGCCAAGCACAATAAGGGGAAATGCAATGCACAAGAACTATAACTCCATTTTTACTTATTACAAAGTTATTACCCTTTGTTACTTTTCGATTGCTTTTTTTTGTCCGGAGCATAACTTGAAGACTTCTAGTTGGAATTCAATATAACTTAATACAATGGTCAAGCTTATTGAGAGGAAGTGCAGTGCATGAGAACCATAACTCCAACTTGACTAATGACAGAGTTATTGCCCTTTGTTACTTTTCCTTGTCTGGACCATAACTTGAAAACTACTGGTTGGAATTCAATACAACTTCATGCAGTTGTCAAGCACATTAAGAGGAAATGCAGTGCACAAGAATTATAACTCCATTTTGACAAATTACAGAGTTATTGCCCTTTGATACTTTTCCTTGTCTGGAGCATAACTTAAAACATACTGGTTGGAATTTAAAACAACGTCATACAATGGTCAAGCACAATAAGAGAAAGTGCAGTGCACAAGAACCATAACTCCATTTTGACTAATTACAGAGTTACTGCCCTTTGTTACTTTTCCTTGTCCAGAGCATAACTTGATAACTTCTAGTTGGAATTCAAAACTATTTCATACTTTGGTCAAGTATATTGAGAGGAAGTGCAGTGCACAGAAAGCATAACTCTTTTTTGACTAATTTAAAAGTTTTTGCCCTTTGTTACTTTTTATTGTCCAGTGTATAACTTGAAAATTAATGGTTGGAATTCAATGAAACTTTATACAATGGTCAAGGGCAGTGAGATGAAGTGCAGTGCACAAGAACAATAACTCTATTTGGACTAATTACAGTTATTTCTTTTGTTACTTTTTTTTCCAGTGCATAACTTGAAAACTAGTAGTTGGAATTCAATACAACTTCATACAATGGTCAAGCGCAATGAGAGGAAGTGCAGTGTACAATAGCCATAACTCAATCTTCAGTATTTATAGAGTTATTGCCCTTTGTTCCTTTTCCTTGTCTTTCTTGACTTCTTACAGAGTAATCCAATAAAACTTCATCAATTGCCAACCACATTGAAAGGAAATGCAACATACAAGAACCACAACTATCTTCAATTGCCCACAACCATAACTCTATATTTCAATTCTTTTACAAGGTATTTTGTTACTAGTAACATCCTCATTTCCGAAGCAGTCTTGCGGGGGGTATTAATCACATTTAGTGATAGTTCTAGTTTAAATTTTGGTCATTTTTTTACAAAGAAAGTAATTATTCTGCAAAAAACGAAGAGCACTTAAATTACACACAACCTTTTTGTCTGGACCTACGTTAATGAAACATTTATGAAGAAAAAATATTTTCAGTCTCAGTATGTCAAAGAATTTGAGTGGAGTCCCTTTAATAATCTTGAGGGCTTCTTAACAATTATAAATTAAAATTACAGCAACATTTGGCCATAGGCACATGGTTCCAGATAAGAAGTTTTACTATATAAATACACTTCAACCTATCCCTACAGAGGAACGTTCATCAGATTTTGGTTGCAGCCGACAAAAATGACATTATCAAGAATGTCTCATATTTGAACTTTACTTCCCCAATTTAACAAATAAAGCCTGTCCACTTACTACTAATTGTTAGAAAACGTTCGACCTTTATTTTCCAAGGTAGAAGGATATTTATTCTCATTGTTTACTTAAAAAGTCATGGCCTTTACAGTGCTCTGACCTATTTCTATTTAAAGTTAATAAATTACGCAGTTCATGTCTTAGAAATTATGGTAATACGTAAATCTACTTTCTTTTCATTGTTTTATTGCGAGGAAAATTTATCTGCTACTAAATTAAACAATGAACTTATTTTCCTCGTAATACTAAAAAATTGAAGAGTTAACAACAAACGCAGTTTTTCTTCTTCTGAATTCTTTATAAATTGGTATATAAAGCTATATAAGTAAGGGCTATTTTTACGATGGCATAGAGGGGACATCAGAAATATTTTATGTATCACGTGCGAACGCGATGGGGGACATCAGAAATATTTTTTCTATCACGTGCGCACGTGATGGGAGACATCAGAAATATTTTATCTGTCACGTGCGCACGTGATGGGGGGGCATCAGAAATATTGTATCTTTCACGTGCGCACGCGATGGGGGACATCGGAAAATATTTAGATACCACGTGCGCACGCGATAGCTACCTCATACGTACCCTATGACTACTTCGTGCGCACGCGATAGCTACTACGTGCGCACGTACAATTTATTACGTGCTCACGCGAAAGCTTTTTATTTTAAACAAGTCATGAATAAGCACTTCCCTGTCCATTTTAGAAATGGAGGGTATGACCTGCGCACGTAGTAGTTATCGCGTGCGCACATAGTAGCTGTCGCGTGCGCACGTGATAGATAAAATATTTCTGATGTCCCCATTGCGTGCGCACGTGATAGATAAAATATCTCTGATGTCCCAATCGCGTGCGCACATGATAGATAAAATATTTCGGAAGTCCCCTATCGCGTGCGCACGTGGTATCTAAATATTTTCCGATGTCCCCCATCACATGCGCTCGTGACAGATAAAATATTTCTGATGTCATCCATCGCATGCGCACGTGATAGTTAAAATATTTGTGCTGTCCCCCATCGCGTGCGCACGTGATAGATAAAATATTTCTGATGTCCCCTCTATGCCACCGTAATTTTTGCATATGTTGACGACTTCTTTGTAATTTTCTTGGATTGAAAGTGTCGTTTGCAATATGTAAACTACTTTATTTGTTCACCTCACAATATTTTACTTTTAAATACATTTCCCAAATTTTAATGAAAATTAACATGAATCTGGAGGCGTGCTGCTTTAATGATTTCTATATATCTTAAGCCCCTGAAAGTTCATCTATGACACAATTAATAAAAGGGAAGTAAATATTAAATTAACAATTGAACAACATCATGGTGACTATTAATTCATTTCATGCTTTCCAGTGTTTTATTGTGATATATCAGATGATTAAATTCCGATAAACCACTAGTGAAATTTATAAAATATAATTTTCACTGTAGCAGAACTATATCTGAATGCGGATGAAAAAAAATCATAACTAAATGGAATAACGGGCAGAAATAAATGCCGTCATGTGTAAATTTTGCTAAAAAATCGATGTCACCATACATCATGTTTTAAAACGTAACAAAGTTAGAGGAATTTAAGAGAACTATATTTCAAAATTGATGATGTAACGTCATGATGTGATGACGTCAAAAAGAAGAACGCGCGACGTTAGGTGGCAAATTCAGTAAAAAATACTTAAAATCACTTAAAAATCATGAAATAAAAAGAAAATGTATTTGTTTTACATATAAGATTGAAATATATTTCATTCATGAACACCAGCTATTATATTTTCACTCGTGGCTACGCTACTCGTGAAAATGTTGCATCTGGTGTTCACTCAGTGACATTATATTTCAATCTTACATGCAAAACAAACAAATATCCTCTATATAATAGGCAAACCATAAGTGACCATTATCGCATGGTCTGAATCTTTTTCTTTGTTCTTACTTATCCATTATATTCAGTACACTTTCAATGAGCATTTAAAAACGTTATTGATATATAACCGTGCAGTTTTGTTCAGGAAAAAACTAAACCCTTATATAGCAGGTGCGTTTTTACTCTTGTATCATATTCTGGCTTTATCTACCCATTTAGATTGACCTACCCTCACTAAATGTCCTCTTTAGAATAATTTTATTGTTTACCCTCACAGGATGTCCACTTTATAATCATATTAGGGTTTACATATACATTGGTATTAGGCTTTATACATTTTTTCACAAACATCCACCGGTACCTTTTATGTGTGTCCTTTTTAAATCATATCTACGGTTTAAACATTCTTCTTTTATACAATGAAGGAAATGAAAAAGTTTGTAGTTCATCGAAAGTCTATATTATAACATAAATATCTACAATAAAACAATAACTTGCTTCAATATTCAAAATTTCATTTTGTTAGATAAGTCTTATAATAATTATGTTAAAGATTTGGAACTTTTTACCGAAACATTAACTTATATTTCTTTTTACAGGAACGGTTTAATCTTTGCAGATTTATTTTCGATATAACTATAACTATGTTAATCCGCAGCTATTGAAAGACACGAGCATCACTATAATTTAGGCGTTTAACATTAAAATAAAATATCGGGATAAACAGTCAACAGTATGTATGGTATCAAACTAATTCTCATAAGGCATTCAAGGTAGCACATTCTTCATTCTTTACTTAACAACAACCGGAAGCATACCAATTCATCGTGAATTTCGAAAAAGGTAGACATATTCTATAAGAACTTTTTTTCAGCGATATTAAAATAATGGATTAATAGGCCAAGCAATGCGCTAATAGATATCATATGTTTCCTATAAAATTCAGCCTTTAAACATTTCGAATATAAACGGATAAATGAGTAGACTTATTGGATTTGTTATATTTCACTGCTAGCAACATCCAACAATGTAATAAAATTTTATACTAATGCTTTATGCGTGCATTTATAATGAAATTAATGATATATAAAAATACTGAATTAATTTTTAAATGAAACATAATTATAATAATAAATGATTGTCGTTAATTTATATTTTCCACACTGATACATTATATCCACATTTATTTAGCAAGCCGATATCAACAGCTGAATTATTTGATCCAGAACCATTAGGGTGCAATTAATATTTGTGTCATCATTAATATACATTAGTATATGTCTTTCATGATATATTGCAAATGCATATTAAAGCTGAAAATATACCGTAAGTTGTAATCGTGCGATGTATAGACAATGACAGGTAGGGAATTGTTTTAGTCACGAGAATACACGTTATTAATTCAGCGATCTTGCCGATTATTATTATTATTATTATTATTATTATTGTTATTATCTTCTATAATCACATATATATTTATCTCACAATGCATTGTAGAAATATTAATATTCTTAAATCAAACGTTGTTTGTCTTCTGAATTATACAACAGAAATGTTATCAAAATACCATCTCACATTCAGACGGCTACTATTATATTTAATACTAAGGAAAACTTTTAGGTTTTTCTATCAGAAGAAACACTTAATTGAACTTAATAACTTATGCCCAAAAGTGCCCCTTTCCTTTGCTGTTAAAATTTACAAGTGATTGCGTGAAGGTTAATTATTAAACAAAAATCATGAAAAAAGTGATTATCCTTAATTTATTAAATCTTGTAGTTTTTCTATAGAAACAAAAGCACTTGTAGAAGTCTTAAGGAATAATACTGACAAATATGTATTGTATCATATTGTGATAATTGTTTGCATACATGTATGTTATTTACATGTATAAAATCTCAAAACAATTTTATCTTTATTGTTTTTAATTTGTTAACGAGCAATCTTCAATGTAAGTGTAATGGATTTGCTCTGTATTTGAATTTGAAACAGTTTATGTTTACAAAGAATACAAAAAATGCTTTGCCAACAATATAGGGCCAACAGGAGAGCGGTTGCCTAGTGGTTTAGGTGTTTGCCTCTCAACCGAAGGATCATGGGTTCGATTCCTACTACTCGAGTCGCGATCATGACTCCTCATATGATACCAGTACTAATTAGGTTTAGGAAGCGAACTCGAAAATGATTATTATAAGTTGCAAGATCTTGCTTTGCAATCGGGCTTAAACAAATATGCTTAAATTAAACTATATCAAGCCCGATCAGACTGCACTGAGTGTTTGGTTTTGGCTCTTCTTGCTTCACTTGTGGCAAAAGGCAATTCACTTTCAGCTGCAGTAAGTTACTTGCTAAATGCATTCAACTATGATGGTCATATTACCACAAAGCTATATCTATGTATTTTATTAATCTATTTTACTAGTCCCTAGTGCTGTTTCATAGTTTTTTTATCGTACCTGAATAGATGCACAATGGACTGGAGACACATGAGGTCAACTTTCAACAGTAATGCTAGAATGCCACATATGTCATTCACAGATAATTCTGACTAAACACAACAGTTTGTCATTTACGCCAATTATGGCTATTATGAGAATTAGAAAGGTTTTGGTCGCATATGCAATGCAACTAGCTTGAAGCCACGATATTGAAAAATTTCTACACTTTATGACATACTGCCTTTGTTTAATATTTGATGTTTTCAATATTTGGTAGGAATATGCCTTTGTCTAGAGTTTGAGGATCATTAGGGTTAAGTTCACCAGTGCTTAAAATACAGTCTTTACTTCTCTCATGCAGTCTTTATTCATTGATTGAAGTCTTTCATATCTGCATTGTTCGTCAGTTTAAGTGGAGCGTAGGAGCACTTAGTCCAGTAAGTTGAAGGTAACCGTGCTAAAAATAGATTTTTACATTTTTGGTTTTTATCTATCAAATGATTTCTTTCATATTTGGTGTGTGATTACGATGTTTCATCTAAGCTTTGTTGGAGCTTTGGGTCAATTTGTTAAAGGTCAAGGATTTTGGTATCTAAAAAGTTTTAGTTATTTATCGATCAAATCAAATTCATTTGTGATAGAAACAAAATTTTTACACGTTTTCTTTTATAGCCTTTATTACTTGACAAATACATTGCGCAGGAACATATCTTTTGTAGGCCTCTTTTGCTATGTTAACTTTACTTGATATTGGCTATAATTATTGTTACTTATGATTGGATTTTAATTTAAACATGATAATGTTTTCAAGAACACCTTTAGCAGACCAAATTGGTTTTGACCTTAACTCATCCTTGAGTCCGAAAGTAAAATTAATGAATCTTGCTTACTTTTGCTATAATTGGCTATAACTCTAATTTATGAATTGATTACCACGATACTGATGCATAACTTTTTTTGAGGACCTTCTGTTGAAAAAAATTAAAATTACTATGATCTGGACTACAATGAAGTTCAAATTTTTGTAAATTTTCACTTTATTTTGCTTTGCATTGTAATTGGCCTTAACTTCGTAAGTAATTTGTTACTGAGGGTCGCCGGCAAGTCCTGCGCTTTCGGGTCACCGCGAAACTAGACTCACTGGCAGTGACATCCAGTATTCCCTTTGTAAATGATTGTATATTAAAAACAAAAAGTTCAATGTTCAGTTCTATCATTTATTTTCACTTTGATGAAATAATGATAATTTCACAAACTTAAATATTGTACACATATATTTAAAAAAGCTAGCATATGAATTATTTCAGTTATGTTTTAATGTTCATGGTATAACAAGTTCTAAAATTGTAATTACGACTTGATATTATTCGTCCAAAATTCAAAATAAAACTTATTTAAAATATTAAAATCAACAAGAAAACTGAGAAATTATAGTCATAGTTATTAAGCCTTAAAATACATTACCAAACAAATGTCATCAAATAATCATAATTGACTTGTTTTACAAAACGACTAAGAAAAAGATAACCTGCCTTAATCAAGCCATAAAGTATTAACAATAAAAGATGTTAGTATTTTTTCAGATAGAGTACTAAGACATGTTTATACAAGAGTTGTGAAAATAATCAGTTAAGAATCTAAAAGTAATTTATATAAATGTGTATTTATCATATTTTTATTCAAATTTATAAAGAAGTAAGATTAATCAATAACATTGAAATGACTTTTGTATATATAATTGATGTATTATGTTGCACATCACCTTTCCTTATACAATGAATGTCCTCAGTCAAAGTCTTATTTCATAATGAATACATTAAAAAGAGACATACACAATCATGCAAACAGATCGAAATTCCTCAATTATACAATCAAACATACAGAATTGATCATAAGTATTAATTTCTCAAAAGTTTCATAATTGGAAACGTCAATTTAAATAGCACTAATCCAGTTATCTTTTTTTGGTCATTTTTATATTTATATGTAAGTCAAATATCATAATTATTTTCATAATAATACAATAACATTTTATGTTAACATTTATATACAAAAGAATTGTGAATTTATTTTACATAAGATATAAAAAATATGTCTATAACAATATGGAAAATATACCTATGTTACATTTGCGACAACAATAAGGCAAATGAAGTCTGAAGAAAATAAAACACAAAAAATACAGATCTGTTTGGCATTATCTCAATATATTATATGCAACTTGTTTTGATAAGCCTTTCTTGGCATAAATTTTCAACAAATAAATTCTATTACGAAAACTTTGTACTCATATTGGATATGATTTTAACATCCTCTTGATACTACTTATTTCAAAGCACAACATGCAGACTCGAAACAACCGGTTTGACGTTCATTTTCCCAAACCCCTTTCAAGTTAGTACGCCAACATTTTCAGAATTTCCTAAAAACTCAAATGCACCATCAACAAAAAGTCCAATATGGAAACAAGCTCGAAAGTATTTGTCAATGAAATTATTTTACAAACACAGCCTTTAACAATGTACATTATTATAGTTTAATAATGATATTTACACAAAAAACTGCAATAAGGTAGTTTTCTTAATTTGCTAAATGCATTTATTTAACTTTTTAAAATTCCTTGATGTTTGTTTTACTTTCTACTTTTCATTTATGAAGTGACAAATATTTGTATCATTTCAAGAACACTTTAATCACAGATATAACTTTATTGGTACATAATAAATTCCTTTTCAACAATATATTCTAATTTTGTCCATGATCCCTGTAATAATTTTCAAAAGCTGAAAACAGTACTTTTTTCTCAGAAAGTGCTGTTTCAGCACTGAGCTTCATCAAGTACCAGTAAACATTTGAGAACCAATAAAATAAATACTACGTAGTCTCTCAATCGGAGCACCTCGGCCATTATTCTTAATAACTTGTCCGAAGTTTGGCGGAAAAGGACCGAGATGATGCGATTGATAGTCTCTATGCTCTGTATCATTGGAAATCATCCAATAAATTACCTGAACATTTTCAATTAAAAAGAATGAATTAGATATAAAGCATACAAAACGTCTGCAAAACACCGATCAGATAATTGAAATTAATATTTATCTTATCATCAACTATATTTTTGCAGCAGAGTGTTAAAACATTTTTTTTTCACCAGACAAAATATTTTCAGTGACACATACCTTCCATATTTCACAAACGGTAATTTGATCAAATTTCAACTCGAAAACACTCTAACATCACACCGTTTGTTTTCCTTATAGACAAATTAATTAGTTACTTTTAAAGTATAAACCATTATTTTGTCACTTTTATCGCTGGAGACAAGAAGCCTAGACCTTTTGTAATCGAAACACAGACCTATAGGATTTTTTATACCATTTTTTCCTGTCAATAGCTCTACTCGATCCTTCCCGTCATGTGACATCAAAAGAACATTGTGTGATAAATTAAAAGCAACACAGAACTGACTCTTGTTTATCTTACAGATACCTTCAGCATGAGAGAATACGTTGTTATCTACATTAATGTTTGTCATGCCTCACGTTTTGTCTATGACAAAGATACCTTTATACGCGTCACTCACAAAAATATCCACTGTCGAAATCGGGAATGCTACACCTACAGGACATTTTATCTCACCATAGTATGGTGTTACCATTTTTCCAGTAGGTGAATATACCTCAATATGACCAACACCTTCTTTACGTTTTTCTGATCCGCCACAACAAACATAGATCATCCCGTCATTGTAAGCAATACAACGACATCTATCACCTACTCCGAATGACTGCTGTAACTCCATTGTCTCTTTTTGAGAGATAAACTGGACTTTTCTATCATTAATCAAAGTTACGGCAAGCAATGACGTTCCAACTTGACAAATGCCATAGGGACTGTCAGCAACATTCAGTGAAGATACGACCTTAAATGATTCATTCATTTTCTTGATCCTCTTGTTTTTGTAATCAGTCATTACAATGCATCCATCTTCACACATACACATGTCAATTATATCGCTATTCTCTTTGTCATCTGCTATCCGTACATTAAATTCAGTACATTTTCCTAATTCAATGGCCGGAAGATGAAGTATGTTTCCAATAGTGTTGCATTCCGAATCAGTCCTCTGTCGGTATGGATCAAACCGTAATGTGCCAGTTTTGCTTGACCCTTGAAATTCCTTTAAACAGTCTCTTGTATTTTTATATTTCTCCTTAATTCTCTTTATTTGTACATATTTTTCTGATTTGTTTTCATGTTTAGCAGCATTTATCTTCTGTAGACTCTCTTGTAGTACAACAATCCGCGCATCAACTTCTTTCATGTTTGACTCTATATGTTGCAGTTTTATTTGAAATGTTGCATCCACTTCTTGAAGAAGTTCCATTTCCATCTTGTCTAAACGGTCGTTGATATTCTTCCTTTCTGATTTAATTTCTTGAATCAATTGACTTTTTTTCTTTCTCTGCATTATCCAGTTCCTTCACTTTCTTTTGCTTTAACGCCATTAAGCGGGATTCAAGTGTGTTTATTTCGGTTGCGAGGATTTTTATTGTCTGAGTGGTGTAAGTCTTACACGCTAAGTCTGGTATGAAAGTAATGTCTTTACACCTTCTGTAATGATATAAACAATGTCGTTTTGGCAGTTATTCATGACATTCGTATTTATGCTAATAATTATTTTGTATATACTACAGTTTGATGTTTACCATTCGAAAACTGAGTTTATTCAGTCAGATTTATAATAAACCACTGACTATACAAGCTTCTATGACCCAAATCACTTTGCCGAACTGATTGATGGTATTTGTTTTACCTTTTAAGATTGATACTTTTTATTGAAATACATTATATATCATCATTTCATTAAAATTGTAAATTGTTCCACCACGACGATGATTTAAAGTTTAGTGTACTTGTGTTTTTGCACCGTTCACACAGCCGTTGCATGCGTGACGTCAACTTAAATGCGTGTGTTCCGCGATATAAGATTATTAAAATACTGTGTTTGTTCTTTAAGAAATCGGCATTTAAAAATATTTGTTTGTTTTTCTGTTTTTCTTAATGTTTCTCACACAACCGGAACATCTTGACTATTATTTCATAATATTCTAAGACTTAATACGGACTGAAAGAAGTTCTACCAGGTGGTCATTCACAGAGGATGCACTCTTTAAAAATGCATAACTAAAATGTAAATGTTTGACATCTAAAGGAAAAATAAAGTTTATTTCGGTTGAACGTATATCTTACAATCATAATCAATTGAAGAATGGCCACTGATGTAGAATTATGAACAAATATAAATGAATGTCAACCGTTAGACATTTTGTACTTTTTGTTTCAACAACCATGATAATTGATAAGGATATAATGTAATATTTAATTTAATAGTAAATTAATCTTTTTACCTAATTTATGTAGATTTTTACTCGATATATTGGAATAAACTAAGTCAATAACTCTCAGTGTTAAATAACTGTTTGCGTCACGTTAAGTTTATTCGCCGATAAAACTTTACAAGACTAGTGTTTATATGATCCATTTAAATGAATTTCAATATGTATTTGTGTGACTGCTATTTCAAAAAATATCAAAACGCCGCAGTCTTTTTTACTAGATGCACACATACATATCTAACTGTATTGAGCCTAACTATATTAATTTGTATGCATATAAATTACACAGTCGATGTGACGTAGTGTGTAGTTTTGGACCGATTAGGGTGTAAACTTTTTAACTCAATGGTTTAAAATGTGGCAGATGTCGTATAATTTTTATGCGATATTTACATTGGATAAATATAGGGGTAGTGTTACCAATGGAGCTTCGTATCATGTCACACAACTTGTAAATTGCTGTCAATTATTGGCAGTAACTGTGTTACTCCCAAAGGCAAAGATTAAATTTATTGACAAGAGCTGTTTTATATACACGCGGTAAGTTAAACAGCGCGGTGACTAAGTTGAAGATTACTTTCCATTGCTTGTTATTATGTTTTTACAAGAAAATGAAAATCGACGAATTTAAGACCCCACGAAAATGCCAGTTTTGATAAAACCACGAAATGTCATGCCCACGAATACAAATGATTTCACAGTAATGGGTTTGCGACCAGCATGGATCCAGACCAGCCTGTGCATCCGGGCAGTCTGATCAGGATCCATGCTGTTCGCTTACAAACCCTATTACAAGTAGAGAAACTGATAGCGAACAGCATGGATCCTTATCAGAGTGCGCGGAAGCGCAGTCTGGTCTGGATCCATGCTGGTCGCAAACGCACTATGTTGGTTTTGTCATGACGCGGCTCATATATTAAAAATTTTGCATGGCAACTAACCACATTACCTGTGAAATCATTATTATTCGTGGGACACGAATTTTCGTGGTTTCCGTGGATAGGGCAATCCAAGAATTTAATACCCGACGAAATTTTACCTCGAAGAATATTGCTTCCCATGTCTCTGTTCCATATATCACAACCGTTTTTCCTTGTAGATGACAAAATTATTTATTTATATAGCGCCATGTGTCTTCTTGTAGATGACTAAATTACTAGTTTATATAGCGCCATTTGTCTTTTTGTAGATCTCTAAATTGCTGGTTTATATAGCGTCATGTGTCTTCTTGTAGATGACTAAATTTCTGGTTTATATAGCGTCATGTGTCTTCTTGTAGGTGACTCAATTATTGGTTTTTTATAGCGTCATGTGTCTTCTTGTAGATGACTAAATTACTGGTTTATATAGCGCCATGCGTTTCTTGTATATGACTAAATAACTGGTTTATATAGGGCCATGTGTCTTCTTGTAGATGACTAAATTACTGGTTTAATATAGCGCCATGGGTCTTCTTGTAGATGACTAATTTACTGGTTTTTATAGCGCCATGTGTCTTCTCGTAGATGACTAATTTACTGGTTTATAGAGCGCCATGTGCCTTCTTGTAGATGTCTAATCTACTGGTTTATATAGCGCCATGTGTCTTCTCGTACATGACTAAATTACTGGTTTATATAGCGCCATGTGTCTTCTCGTAGATCTCTAAATTGCTGGTTTATATAGCGTCATGTGTCTTCTTGTAGATGACTAAATTTCTGGTTTATATAGCGTCATGTGTCTTCTTGTAGATGACTAAATTACTGGTTTATATAGCGCAATGGGTCTTCTTGTAGATGACTAAATTACTTGTTTATATAGCGCCATGAGTCTTCTTGTGGATGACTAAGTTACTGGTTTATATAGCGCAATGTGTATTCTTGTAGATGACTTAATTGCTAGTTTATATAGCGCCATGCGTCTTCTTGTAGATGACTAAATTACTAGTTTATATAGCGCCATGTGTCTTCCTGTAGATGACTAAATTACTGCATTATATAGCGCCATACGTCTTATTGTAGATTAATAAATTACTGGTTTATATAGCGCCATGTGTCTTCTTGTAGATGACTAAATTATTGGTTTTTTATAGCGTCATGTGTCTTCCTGTAGATGACTAAATTACTGCATTATATAGCGCCATACGTCTTATTGTAGATTAATAAATTACTGGTTTATATAGCGCCATGTGTCTTCTTGTAGATGACTAAATTACTGGTTTATATAGCGCCATGCGTCTTCTTGTATATGACTAAATAACTGGTTTATATACGGCCATGTGTCTTCTTGTAGATGACTAAATTACTGGTTCATACAGGGACCGTGTTTCTTCTTGTAGATGACTAAAATACCGGTTTATATAGCGCCATGTGTCTTCTTGTAGATGACTAAATTACTTGTTTATATAGCGCCATGTGTCTTCTTGTAGATGACTAAATTACTGTTTTATATAGCGTCATGTGTCTTTTTGTTGATGACTAAATTACTGCAGTATATTGCGCCATGCATCTTATTGTAGATGAATAAATTACTGGTTTATATATCGCCATGAGTCTTCTTGTGGATGACTAAGTTACTGGTTTATATAGCGCAATGTGTATTCTTGTAGATGACTAAATTACTAGTGTGTTTATATAGCAGCATGCGTCTTCTTGTAGATGACTAAATAACTGGTTTATATAGCGTCATGCGTCTTCTTGTAGATGACTAAATTACTGGTTTATACAGGGACCGTGTATCTTCTTGTAGATGAATAAATTACCAGTTTATATAGCGTGATGTGTCTTCTTGTAGATGACTAAATTACTTGTTTATATAGCGCCATGTGTCTTCTTGTAGATGACTAAATTACTGGTTTATATAGCGTCGTGTGTCTTCTTGTAGATGACTAAATTACTGCATTATATAGCGCCATGCATCTTATTGTAGATGAATAAATTACTGGTTTATATAGCGCCATGAGTCTTCTTGTAGATGACTTAATTACTGGTTTTTTATAGCGTCATGTGTTTTCTTGTAGATGACTAAATTACTGCATTATATACCGCCATGCGTCCTATTGTAGATGAATAAATTACTGGTTTATATAGCGCCATGCGTCTTTGTGTAGATGACTAAATTACTGGTTTATATAGGGCGATATGTCTTCTTTTAGATGACTACATTACTGGTTACTGGTATAGGGACCGTGTGTCTTCTTGTAGATGACTAAATTACCGGTTTATATAGCGTCATGTGTCTTCTTGTAGATGACTAAATTACTTGTTTATATAGGGTCATGTGTCCTCTTGTAGATGACTAAATTACTGGTTTACATAGGGACCGTGTGTCTTCTTGTAGATGACTAAATTACTGTTTTATATAGCGTCATGTGTCTTTTTGTTGATGACTAAATTACTGCAGTATATAGCGCCATGCATCTTATTGTAGATGAATAAATTACTGGTTTATATAGCGCTATGAGTCTTCTTGTAGATGACTAAATTACTGGTTTTTTTATAGCGTTATGTGTCTTCTTGTAGATGACTAAATTACTTGTTTATATGCCAAGTGTCTTCTTGTAGATGACTAAATTACTGGTTTATATAGCGTCATGTGTCTTCTTGTAGATGACTAAATTACTGCATTATATAGCGCCATGCGTCTTATTGTAGATGAATAAAGGACTGGTTTATATAGTGCCATGAGTCTTCTTGTAAATGACTAAATTACTGGTTTATATGGCGCCATGTATCTTCTTGTAGATGACTAAATTACTGGTTTATATAGCGCCATGTGTCTTCTTGTAGATGACTAAATTACTGGTTTATATAGCGCAATGCGTCTTCTTGTAGATGACTAAATTACTTGTTTATATATCGCCATGAGTCTTCTTGTGGATGATAAGTTACTGTTTTTATATAGCGCAATGTGTATTCTTATAGATGACTAAATTACTAGTTTGTTTATATAGCAGCATGCGTGTTCTTGTAGATGACTAAATTACTGGTTTATATAGCGCCATGTGTCTTCCTGTAGATGACTAAATTACTGCATTATATAGCGCCCATGCGTCTTATTGTAGATGAATAAATTACTGGTTTATATAGCGCCATGTGTCTTCTTGTAGATGACTAAATTACTGGTTTTTTATAGCGTCCTGTGTCTTCGTGTAGATGACAAAATTACTGCATTATATAGCGCAATGCGTCTTGTTGTAGATGAATAAATTACTGGTTTATATAGCGCCATGAGTCTTCTTGTAGATGACTAAACTAATGGTTTATATGGCGTCATGTATCTTCTTGTAGATGACTAAATAACTGGTTTATATAGCGTCATGCGTCTTCTTGTAGATTACTAAATTACTGTTTTATACAGGACCGTGTATCTTCTTGTAGATGAATAAAATTACCAGTTTATATAGCGTGATGTGTCTTCTTGTAGATGACTAAATTACTTGTTTATATAGCGCCATGTGTCTTCTTGTAGATGACTAAATTACTGGTTATATATAGCGTCGTGTGTCTTCTTGAAAATGACTAAATTACTGCATTATATAGCGCCATGCATCTTATTGTAGATGAATAAATTACTGGTTCATTATAGCGCCATGAGTCTTCTTGTAGATGACTTAATTACTGGTTTTTTTTAGCGTCATGTGTCTTCTTGTAGATGACTAAATTACTACATTATATACCGCCATGCGTCCTATTGTAGATGAATCAATTACTGGTTTATATAGCGCCATGCGTCTTTGTGTAGATGACTAAATTACTGGTTTATATAGGGCGATATGTCTTCTTTTAGATGACTACATTACTGGTTACTGGTATAGGGACCGTGTGTCTTCTTGTAGATGACTAAATTACCGGTTTATATAGCGTCATGTGTCTTCTTGTAGATGACTAAATTACTTGTTTATATAGGGTCATGTGTCTTCTTGTAGATGACTAAATTACTGGTTTACATAGGGACCGTGTGTCTTCTTGTAGATGACTAAATTACTGATCTATATTGGGACCGTGTGTCTTCTTGTAGAAGACTAAATTACAGAGGTATATATAGCATCATGTGTCTTCTTGTAGATGACTAAATTACTTGTTTATATAGCGCCATGTGTCTTCTTGTAGATGAC
This sequence comes from Ruditapes philippinarum, assembly GCF_026571515.1. NCBI lineage: Eukaryota > Metazoa > Mollusca > Bivalvia > Venerida > Veneridae > Ruditapes > Ruditapes philippinarum. The sequence continues at coordinate 89,549 of NW_026864484.1, read as the reverse complement.
TAAACTACTGGTTTATATAGCACTATGTGTCTTCTTGTAGATGACTAAATTACTGGTTTATATAGCGCCATGTGTCTTCTTGTAGATGACTAAATTACTGATTTGTATAGCGCCATGTGTCTTCTTGTAGATAACTAAATTACTGGTTTATACAGTGGCCGTGTATCTTCTTGTAGATGACTAAATTACCGGTTTATATAGTGTCATGTGTCTTCTTGTAGGTGTTTAAACTACTGGTGTATATAGGGCAATGTTTTCTTGTAGATGACTAAATTACTGGTTTATTAGCGCCATGCGTCTTCTTGTAGATGTCTAAATTACTGATTATAGGGGCCGTGTGTCTTATTGTAGATGACTAAATTACTGGTTTATATAGCGCCATGTGTCTTCTTGTAGATTATTAAATTACTTGTTTATTTATGGCCATGTGTCTTCTTGTAGATGACTAAATTACTGGTTTATATAGCGCCATGTGTCTTCTTGTAGATGACTAAATTTCTGGTTTATATAGCGCCATGTGACTTCTTGTAGATGACTAAATTACTGATTTATATAGCGCCATGTGTCTTCTTGTAGATGACTAAATTACTGGTTTATAAAGCGTCATGTGTCTTCTTGTAGATGACTAAATTACTGATTTATATAGCGCCATGTGTCTTCTTTTAGATGACTAATTTACTGGTTTATATAGCGCCATGTGTCTTCTCGTAGATGACTAAGTTATTGGTTTATATAGCTCCATGTGTCTTCTTGTAGATGACTAAATTACTGGTTTATATAGCGTCATGTGTCTTCTTGTAGATGACTAAATTTCTGGTTTATAAAGCATCATGTGTCTTCTTGTAGATGACTAAATTACAGGTTTATATAGCGCAATGCGTCTTCTTGTAGATGACTAAATTACTGTTTTTTTATAGCGTCATGTGTCTTCTTGTTGATGACTAAATTACTGCATTATATAGCGCCATGCGTCTTATTGTAGATGAATAAATTACTGGTTTATATACAGTCATGTGTCTTTTTGTTGATGACTAAATTACTGCAGTATATAGCGCCATGCATCTTATTGTAGATGAATAAATTACTGGTTTATATAGCGCCATGAGTCTTCTTATAGATGACTAAATTACTGGTTTATATAGCGTTATGCGTCTTCTTGTAGATGACTAAATTACTGGTTTATACAGGGACCGTGTTTCTTCTTGTAGATGACTAAATTACTGGTTTATATAGCGCCATGTGTCTTCTTGTAGATGAATAAATTACTTGTTTATATAGCGCCATGTGTCTTCTTGTAGATGACTAAATTACTGGTTTATATAGCGTCATGTGTCTTTTTGTTGATGACTAAATTACTGCAGTATATAGCGCCATGCATCTTATTGTAGATGAATAAATTACTGGTTTATATAGCGCCATGAGTCTTCTTGTAGATGACTAAATTACTGGTTTTTTTATAGCGTGATGTGTCTTCTTGTAGATGACTAAATTACTGGTTTATATAGCGTCATGTGTCTTCTTGTAGATGACTAAATACTGCATATATAGCGCATGCGTCTTATTGTAGATGAATAAAGACTGGTTTATATAGAGCCATGAGTCTTCTTGTAGATGACTAAATTACTGGTTTATATTGCGCCATATATCTTCTTGTAGATGACTAAATTACTGGTTTATATAGCGCCATGTGTCTTCTTGTAGATGACTAAATTACTGATTTATATAGCGCCATGTGTCTTCTTGTAGATGACTAATTTACTGGTTCATATAGCGCCATGTGTCTTCTCGTAGATGACTAAATTATTGGTTTATATTGCTCCATGTGTCTTCTTGTAGATGACTAAATTACTGGTTTATATAGCGTCATGGTGTCTTCTTGTAGATGACTAAATTTCTGGTTTATATAGCGTCATGTGTCTTCTTGTAGATGACTAAATTACTGGTTTATATAGCGCAATGCGTCTTCTTGTATATGACTAAATTACTGATTTATATAGCGCCATGTGTCTTCTTGTAGATGAAAACTTAATTACTGGTTTATATTAGGTCATGTGTCTTCTTGTAGATAACTAAATTACTGATTTATATAGCGCCATGTGTCTTCTTTTAGATGACTAAATTACTGGTTTATATAGGGTCATTTGTCTTCTTGTAGATGACTAAATTACTGGTTTATAAAGGGTTATGTGCCTTCTTGTAGATGACTAAATTACTGGTTTATAAAGGGTTATGTGCCTTCTTGTAGATGACTAAATTACTGGTTTATATAGCGTCATGTTTCTTCTTGTAGATGACTAAATTACTGATTTATATAGCGCCATGTGTCTTCTTGTAGATGACTAATTTACTGGTTTATATAGCGCCATGTGTCTTCTCGTAGATGACTAAATTATTGGTTTATATTGCTCCATGTGTCTTCTTGTAGATGACTAAATTACTGGTTTATATAGCGTCATGTGTCTTCTTGTAGATGACTAAATTTCTGGTTTATATAGCGTCATGTGTCTTCTTGTAGATGACTAAATAACTGGTTTATATAGCGCAATGCGTCTTCTTGTAGATGACTAATTTACTTGTTTATATAGCGCCATAAGTCTTCTTGTGGATGACTAAGTTACTGGTTTATATAGCGCAAGGTGTATTCTTGTAGATGACTAAATTACTGGTTTATATAGCGCCATGTGTCTTCTTGTAGATGACTAATTTACTGGTTTATATACCTCCATGTGTCTTCTCGTAGATGACTAAATTATTGGTTTATATGGCTCCACGTGTCTTCTTGTAGATGACTAAATTACTTTTTTATATAGCGCCATGAGTCTTCTTGTGGATGACTAAGTTACTGGTTTATATAGTGCAAGGTGCATTCTTGTAGATGACTAAATTACCGGTTTATATAGCGCAATGCGTCTTCTTGTAGATGACTTAATTACTGGTTTATATAGCGCCATGTGTCTTCTTGTAGATGACTAAATTACTGATTTATATAGCGCCATGTGTTTTATTGTAGATGACTAAATTACTGTTTTTTATAGCGTCATGTGTCTTCTTGTAGATGACTAAATTACTGCATTATATAGCGCCATGCGTCTTATTGTAGATGAATAAATTACCGGTATATATAGCGTCATGTGTCTTCTTGTAGATGTCTAAATTACTGGTTTATATAGCGCCATTTGTCTTCTTGTAGATGACTAAATTACTGATTTATATTGCACCGTGTGTCTTCTTGTAGATGACTAAATAACTGGTTTATATAGCACCAAGTGTCTTCTTGTAGATGACTAAATTAGTGATTTATATAGCGCCATGCGTCTTTTTGTAGATAATTAAATTGCTGGTTTATACAGTGGCCGTGTATCTTCTTGTAGATGACGAAATTACCGGTTTATATTGCGTCATGTGTCTTCTTGTAGATGACTAAGTTACTGGTGTAAATAGGGCAATGTTTTCTTTTAGATGACTAAATTACTGGTTTATATAGCGCCATGCGTCTTCTTGTAGATGTCTAAATTACTAATTATAGGGGTCGTGTGTCTTTTTTAGATGACTAAATTACATGTACTGGTTTATTAGCGCCATGTGTCTTCTTGTTGATGACTAATTTACTGGTTTATATGGCGCCATGTGTCTTCTTGTAGATGTTTAAATGACTGGTTTATTTATGGCCATGTGTCTTCTTGTAGATGACTAAATTACTGGTTTATATAGCGTCATGTGTCTTCTTGTAGATGACTAAATTACTGCATTATATAGCGCCATGCATCTTATTGTAGTTAAATAAATTACTGGTTTATATAGCGCCATAAGTCTTTTTGTAGATGACTAATTACTGGTTTTTTATAGCGTCTTGTGTCTTTTTGTAGATGACTAAATTACTGCATTATATAGCGCCATGCATTTTATTGTAGACGATTAAATTACTGGTTTATATAGCGTCATGTGTCTTCTTGTAGATGACTAAATTACTGCATTATATAGCGCCATGCATCTTATTGTAGATGAATGAATTACTGGTTTATATAGCGCCATGAGTCTTTTTGTAGGTGACTAATTACTGGTTTTTTATAGCGTCATGTGTATTCTTGTAGATGACACAAGAAGACACACGGTCCCTATATAAATCAGTAATTTAGTCATCTACAAGAAGACACATGGCGCTATATAAACCAGTAATTAAGTCATCTACAAGAAGACGCATGACGCTACATAAATCAGCAATTTAGAGATCTACAAGAAGACACATGGCGCTATATAAACCAGTAATTTAGTCATCTACGAGAAGACACATGGCGCTATATAAACCAGTAATTTAGTCATCTACAAGAAGATACATGGCGCCATATAAACCAGTAATTTAGTCATCTACAAGAAGACTCATGGCGCTATATAAACCAGTAATTTGTTCGTCTACAATAAAACGCATGGCGCTATATAATGCAGTAATTTAGTCATCTACAAAAAGACACATGACGCTATAAAAAACCAGTAATTAGTCATCTACAAAAAGTCTCATGGCGCTATATAAACCAGTAATTTATTTATCTACAAGGAGATACATGGCGCCATATAAACCAGTAATTTAGTCATCTACAAGAAGACTCATGGCGCTACATAAACCAGGAATTTATTCATCTACAATAAGACGCATGGCGCTATGTCATGCAGTAATTTAGTCATCTACAAGAAGACATATGACTCTATAAAAAACCAGTAATTTAGTCATCTACAAGAAGACTCATGGCGCTATATAAACCAGTAATTTATTCATCTACAATAAGACGCATGGCTCTATATAAACCAGTAATTAAGTCATCTACAAGAAGACACATGGCGCTATATAAACCAGTAATTTAGTCATCTACAAGAAGATACATGGCGCTATATAAACCAGTAATTTAGTCATCTACAAGAAGAGACATGGCCCTATATAAACTAGTAATTTAGTCATCTATAGGAAGACACATGGCGCTATATCAACCAGTAATTTAGTCATCTACAAGAAGACACATGACGCTATATAAACCAGTAAATAAGTCATCTACAAGAAGACACATGGCGCTATATAAACCAGTAATTTAGTCATCTATAGAAAGACACATGGCGCTATATCAACCAGTAATTTAGTCATCTACAAGAAGACACATGGCCATATATAAACCAGTAATTTAATCATCTACAAGAAGACACATGGCCCTATATAAACAAGTAATTTAGTCATCTACAAGATGACACATGGCCATATATAAACCAGTAATTTAATCATCTACAAGAAGACACATGGACCTATATAAACCAGTAATTAAGTCATCTACAAGAAGACGCATGATGCTATATAAACCAGTAATTTAGTCATCTACAAAAAGATACATGGCGCCATATAAACCAGTAATTCAGTCATCTACAAGAAGACACATGGCGCTATAGAAACCAGTAATTAAGTCATCTACAAGAAGACACATGGCGCTATATAAACCAATAATTTAGTCATCTACAAGAAGATACATGGCGCCATATAAACCACTAATTTAGTCATCTACAAGAAGACTCATGGCGCTATATAAACCAGTAATTTATTCATCTATAATAAGACGCATGGCGCTATATAATGCAGTAATTTAGTCATCTACAAAAAGACTCATGGCGCTATATAAACCAGTAATTTATTCATCTACAATAAGATGCATGGCGCTATATAATGCAGTAATTTAGTTATCTACATGAAGACACATGACGCTATATCAACCAGTAATTTAGTCATCTACAAGAAGACACATGACGCTTTATAAACCAGTAATTTAGTCATCTACAAGAAGATACATGGCGCCATATAAACCACTAATTTAGTCATCTACAAGAAGACTCATGGCGCTATATAAACCAGTAATTTATTCATCTACAATAAGACGCATGGCGCTATATAATGCAGTAATTTAGTCATCTACAAAAAGACACATGACGCTATAAAAAACCAGTAATTAGTCATCTACAAAAAGACTCATGGCGCTATATAAACCAGTAATTTATTCATCTACAATAAGATGCATGGCGCTATATAATGCAGTAATTTAGTCATCTACAAGAAGACACATGACGCTATATAAATCAGTAATTTAGTCATCTACAAGAAGGCACATGGCGCTATATCAACCAGTAATTTAGTCATCTACAAGAAGACAGATGACGCTATATAAACCAGTAATTAAGTCATCTACAGGAAGACACATGGCGCTATATAAACCAGTAATTAAGTCATCTACAAGAAGACACATGGCGCTATATAAACCAGTAATTTAGTCATCTCCAGGAAGACACATGGCGCTATATAAACCAGTAATTTAGTCATCTACAAGAAGACACATGGCGCTATATAAACCAGTAATTTAGTCATCTTCAAGAAGACACATGGCGCTATATAAACCAGTAATTTAGTCATCTACAAGAAGACACATGGCGCTATATAAACCTGTAATTTAGTCATCTACAAGAAGACACATGGCGCTATATAAACCAGTAATTTAGTCATCTACAAGAAGACACAGGGCCTTATATAAACCAGTAATTTAGTCATCTACAAGAAGACACAGGGCCCTATATAAACCAGTAATTTAGTCATCTACAATAAGACGCATGGCGCTATATAAACCAGTATTTTAGTCTTCTACAAGAAGATACATAGCGCTATATAAACCAGTAATTCAGTCATCTACAAGAAGACACATGGCGCTATATAAACCAGTAGTTAATTCATCTACAAGAAGACACATGGCGCTATATAAACCAGTAATTTAGTCATCTACAAGAAGACACATGGCGGCTATATAAACCAGTAATTTATTTATCTACAATAAGACGCATGACGCTATATAAACAAGTAATTTAGTCATCTACAAGAAGACACATGGCGCTATATAAACCAGTAATTTAGTCATCTACAAGAAGACACATGGCGCTATATAAACAAGTAATTTAGTCGTCTACAAGAAGACACAGGGCCCTAAATAAACCAGTAATTTAGTCATCTACAAGAAGACACATGACGCTATATAAACCATTAATTTAGTCATCTACAAGAAGACACATGGCGCTATATAAACCAATAATTTATAGTCATCTACAAGAAGACACATGGCGCTATATAAACCAGTAATTTAGTCATCTACAAGAAGACAAATGGCGCTATATAAACCAGTAATTTAGTCATCTACAAGAAGACACATGGCGCTATATAAACCAGTAATTTTAGTCATCTACAAGAAGACACATGGCGCTATATAAAGCAGTAATAAAGTCATCTACAAGAAGACACAGGGCCCTATATAAACCAGTAATTTAGTCATCTACAAGAAGACACTCGGCGCAGTAATTTTTAGTCATCTACAAGAAGACACATGGCGCTATATAAACCAGTAATTTAGTTATCTACAAGAAGAACACATGGCGCTATATAAACCAGTAATTTAGTCATCTACAAGAAGACACAGGGCAACTATATCAACCAGTATTTTAGTCATCAACAAGAAGACACATGGCGCTATATAAACCAGTAATTTAGTCATCTACAAGAAGACACATGGCGCTATATAAACCAGTAATTTAGTCATCTACAAGGAGACACATGGCGCTATATAACCAGTAATTCAGTCATCTACAAGAAGACACATGGCGCTATATAAACCAGTAATTTAGTCATCTACAAGAAGACACATGGCGCTATATAAAGCAGTAATAAAGTCATCTACAAGAAGACACAGGGCCCTATATAAACCAGTAATTTAGTCATCTACAAGAAGACACTCGGCGAAGTAATTTTAGTCATCTACAAGAAGACACATGGCGCTATATAAACCAGTAATTTAGTTATCTACAAGAAGACACATGGCGCTATATAAACCAGTAATTTAGTCATCTACAAGAAGACACAGGGCACTATATCAACCAGTATTTTAGTCATCAACAAGAAGACACATGGCGCTATATAAACCAGTAATTTAGTCATCTACAAGAAGACACATGGCGCTATATAAACCAGTAATTGAGTCATCTACAAGAAGACACATGGCGCTATATAAACCAGTAATTTAGTCATCTACAAGGAGACACATGGCGCTATATAAACAAGTAATTCAGTCATCTACAAGAGACACATGGCGCTATATAAACCAGTAATTTAGTCATCTACAAGAAGACACATGGCGCTATATAAAGCAGTAATAAAGTCATCTACAAGAAGACACATGGCCCTATATAAACCAGTAATTTAGTCATCTACAAGAAGACACATGGCGCTATATAAAAACCAGTAATTAAGTCATCTACAAGAAGACACATGGCGCTTTATAAACCAGTAATTTAGTCACCTACAAGAAGACACATGGCGCTATATAAACCAGTAATTTAGTCATCTACAAGAAGACAATGGCCCTATATAAACCAGTAATATAGTCATCTACAAGAAGACACATGGCGCTATATAAACCAGTAGTTTAGTCATCTACAAGAAGGCACATGGCCCTATATAAACCAGTAATTTAGTAATCTACAAGAAGACACATGGCGCTATATAAACCAGTAATTTAGTCATCTACAAGAAGACACATGGCGCTATATAAACCAGTAATTTAGTCATCTACAAGAAGACACATGGCCCTATATAAACCAAAAATTTAGTCATCTACAAGAAGACACATGGCGCTATATAAACCAGTAATTTAGTCATCTACAAGAAGACACATGGCGCTATATAAACCAGTAATAAAGTCATCTACAAGAAGACACAGGGCCGTATATAAACCAGTAATTTAGTCATCTACAAGAAGACACATGGCGCTATATAAACCAGTAATTTAGTCATCTACAAGAAGACACATGGCGCAGATAAACCAGTAATTTAGTCATCTACAAGAAGACACAGGGCGCTATATAAACCAGTAATTTAGTCATCTACAAGAAGACACATGGCGCTATATAAACCAATAATTTAGTCATCTACAAGAAGACACATGGCGCTATATAAACCAGTAATTTAGTCATCTACAAGAAGACACATGGCGCTATATAAACCAGTAATTTAGTCATCTACAAAAAGACACATGGCGCTATATAAAGCAGTAATTTAGTCATCTACAAGAAGACACATGGCGCTATATAAACCAGTAATTTAGTCATCTACAAGAAGACACATGGCGCTATATAAACCAGTAATTTAGTCATCTACAAGAAGACACATGGCCCTATATAAACCAGTAATTTAGTCATCTACAAGAAGACACATGGCGCTATATAAAGCAGTAATTTAGTCATCTACAAGAAGACACATGGCGCTATATAAACCAGTAATAAAGTCATCTACAAGAAGACACAGGGCCCTATATAAACCAGTAATTTAGTCATCTACAAGAAGACACATGGCGCTATATAAACCAGTAATTTAGTCATCTACAAGAAGACACATGGCGCCAGATAAACCAGTAATTTAGTCATCTACAAGAAGACACAGGGCGCTATATAAACCAGTAATTTAGTCATCTACAAGAAGACACATGGCGCTATATAAACCAATAATTTAGTCATCTACAAGAAGACACATGGCGCTATATAAACCAGTAATTTAGTCATCTACAAGAAGACACATGGCGCTATATAAACCAGTAATTTAGTCATCTACAAAAGACACATGGCGCTATATAAACCAGTAATTTAGTTCATCTACAAGAAGACACATGGCGCTATATAAACCAGTAATTAAGTCATCTACAAGAAGACACATGGCGCTATATAAACCAGTAATTTAGTCATCTACAAGAAGACACATGGCCCTATATAAACCAGTAATTTAGTCATCTACAAGATGACACATGGCCCTATATAAACCAGTAATTAAGTCATCTACAAGAAGACACATGGCGCTATATAAACCAGTAATTAAGTGATCTACAAGAAGACACATGGCGCTATATAAACCAGTAATTCAGTCATCTACATGAAGACACATGACCCTATATAAACCAGTAATTTAGTCATCTACAAGAAGACGCATGACCCTATATAAACCAGTAATTTTAGTCATCTACAAGAAGACACATGGCGCTATATAAACCAATAATTAAGTCATCTACAAGAAGACACATGGCGCTATATCAACCAGTAATTTTGTCATCTACATGAAGACACATGGCCCTATATAAAGCAGTAATTTAGTCATCTACAAGAAGACACATGGCGCTATATAACCAGTAATTTAGTCATCTACAAGAAGACACATGGCGCTATATAAACCAGTAATTTAGTCATCTACAAGAAGACACATGGCGCTATATAAACCAGTAATTTTAGTCACCTACAAGAAGACACATGGCGCTATATAAACCAGTAATTTAGTCATCTACAAGAAGACACATGGCCCTATATAAGCCAGTAATTTAGTCATCTACAAGAAGACACATGGCGCTATATAAACCAGTAGTTTAGTCATCTACAAGAAGGCACAAGGCCCTATATAAACCAGTAATTTAGTCATCTACTAGAAGACACATGGCGCTATATAAACCAGTAATTTAGTCATCTCCAAGAAGACACATGGCTTCTATATAAACCAGTAATTTAGACATCTACTAGAAGACACATGGCCCTATATAAACCAGTAATTTAGTCATCTACATGAAGACACATGGCGCTATATAAACCAGTAATTTAGTCACCTATAGGAAGACACATGACCCTATACAAACCAGTAATTTAGTCATCTACAAGAAGACACATGGCCCTATATAAACCAGTAATTTAGTCATCTATTAGAAGACACATGGCGCTATATAAACCAGTAATTTAGTCATCTACAAGAAGACACATGACCCTATATAAACCAGTAATTTAGTCGAGCATCTGAGAACAAGACTTTTTTCCTTTCGCCAACAAGAATTGTGCGTTAAAGGGTGGAATATTTCAACTATTATAGATCTGCCTAAAATATATCAATATGTTATACTTGCTATAAAAACGGCAAATTAAACATTTTTACACAAAAAAAAACAAACAACAATTTCAAGTAAACAAACATTTTAGCAGACACTCCCTGACTTGCTTACAAAACGGACACAGATTTTAAAACAAATATTACTGGTATTAAAATTAAATTTTGTTTAACATTATCTGCTCACGAAAATGTATTATTTTTTTCATTTTCAATGTTCTACACACAGTAATAATTAAGAAATCAAATTTACTAATATGGTATGGACTGAGAGTGTCCTATGTTACGGGCTTTCCACATGCACAAGACTTTCTCAAATACAATAACTTAACCATAGTTGTCCAGTAACTGCTGTGTAGCTAGTCCAAATGCTCAGGACTTCTCTGTTTTGCCTTGGAAAAATGGATAGAATAAAACCTTCATAGAGTTTAAGAATGATAGAAAAGGTTTCATCTATTTTCTTATAGTATGTAAGTTATATTTGCTCCATTATCATAATATGAATTATAAAATTAACAGAAAACATGTAGAAAAGTGGATGTCATTAGTGATATACATCTCTAGCTCAAGCTAATGTTATCATGCAGGGGAGATAACACTGTATCTTGAAAGTCAAACTAGCTTGTAAAAGTTGTGTCCCTTTTATTAGTGCTTTTAAGACAATGGCATATATATAGAGATAACTTATAAAGACGATATCATGTACTTGCTATACCTCATCCATCCTTATGGTTTACATCATTTCCATGTATAGGAATCTTGCAATTTCTTATAATGTTTTGAACCACCTATGTTTAAATCATGTCAGTTAATTTACATTCTAAAACAAATATTTCCATAGAGGTAAATTCATGTTTATGTAGATATTTAGGTGGATCTAGAATATTCTTTGGTGTTCCACTGCCTGAAGCTTTTGTAATAAATCATTTCTTTGTTTATTAAACTGTAAGACCAATCAAGCGGATTTGGTCTGAGCCACATTTCACTATACACTGGGGACATCTTGGGCTGACATCATCAATATATTATCATTTCCCGGTAATAAGTGAAACAGACTCAATGACACTTCCGAGATTGAGACCAGCCTTCGCAGCCATGTCTGCTTTTTCATTTCTGGTTATCCCTATCTGTGCTGAGCATCAGATCATAGTGACCTATTTTTCTACGTCCTGGTTGCGAATGACCATTAATTACATGATTTCAGTGAGACCAGATAGAACATTAATATTACGACACAACTAAACCTCTCTTCTAAAAAGCTGAGGTGTCAAAATCACAGCTAATGCTGATTTATTCATGTTACTGACATAAAACATGTTTCATATACAGTATTTTCATACAATTACTCTAATGGGGTCCCGAACCGTACTAAAATGGGGGCAAATTTTACAAATATTCACAATCTGGGGGCAAAATAGTCAACTAACTTGGGTCAAAACGTCACCCACAGGCGGCGAATCGTCACTAAAAGTGTGACGATTCGTAATGGGGGAATATGATTTAGGCGAGGCTAATCGAACCTTCCCGAACAACTTAACTGAAACTATTATCCAAACGCAGAAGTGTGTTATCTTTTAATCAACTTAAAAGGAAAGAGACTTTTCATTTCAAAACTGAAGCAAAACTATGAACCAAATAAAAGTTGTCTGTCCTTAGTTTCTATGATTAACATTGTCGTCATCAGCTTTATCGTTTTATTTCTTCTTCTTCTTCATAATTATAATTTGATATATATATTATATCAAACCCAAATTTTATTTCTTTTTTTTTTTAAAAACCATTTCACAATGTCGGTTGTAAAGCTTTCGCTCTTTATAATATTGCAGGTGTAAAAAAAAAAGATATTTTATATAAAGGCAATAATTTTATTTTTGTTAGAAAAAATGATATTATTTATGGCAAACAATTGAGTATCCTTTTACCATTTTTTTTCCCCGAAGATTTAAAAGAAATAAAATACGAATTTAGAAAATTAAAAAGTTGTTTGGGTTTTTGACATAGTTCCTTTAAAGACATCCTATAAATCTATTTTTTTTAACGATCTAGTTAATTTTTTTCATAGTTTTATTCCGAAAATGATATACTCAACATTAAGATTTATCATTATTAGTAGCTCCAAAAACGGATTATTTCTAAGATAATTACCAAATTTCATTTCATGTAAATAAAGGGGAAAGTAATTTACAAAAATTTTTTTTAAAAATTTTTAAGCCAAATTTTCAATAAAAAATGCATATCATTCTTTTATAAATAATCGTATAAACATTTGCAGTAAATATTTAACAAATTCTTGAATGTTTAGAAATTGTTTTAGAAGAATAATTATATGCAAATATAAAATTAAACTTAAGTGCTGTTACATCCTTAATGACTACTTACAGGATCTTTAATATCACTTCCATGATTCTTGCAGATTATTTCCTTCCGTCGGTATTTATACGAGAAATTATCTGAGATCAGATTAATAAGGGGAATAAGTCACATGACATCAGGTTTATACGGAAAATAGCCCCATGAAATCAGGTTTATAGGTACCTGCATATTATTATTATGAAATCTGTTATTAATAATAGTACCAAAAGACATACAGGTAACTTGTGAATGGTTGGCAAAAAAATAATAATGCAAAACATAATAATTTTATATTAGTAAGTACAAAGTTATTTTTATCAAGCAGTTTAATATTTTATATCATTAGGAAAGTTTGTAAATTAATACTTCATACAATGAAAAATAAAATTTCAAAACTTTTTCAAAACTGTCATTTGTATAAAATATTGGACTATTTAAACAACACTAAACACATTGGATACAGTACGCAAATGAGTCATAGAGACAAAAAGATTTTACCCCTGAAATATTTAAATTTACCCTAGAAAATGAGCAATTACCTTGTAAAAGGTTTAAAACATTTTACGTTTGTTTGTTTGTTTGTTTCATTTTTCGCCTTTCCCAACAGTATTTCAGTCACATAGGCGGGTAGTTTCCTAACCATCGTTTCTGGAGAGTTACACCAGTACTAGACTACCTTCCTCCGCGCTAAACTACCAAAGCATCTCCCGGGAATCGAACCCACGCCAGAGAGAACATTTTACGTAAAACATATTTAATGAATTTTCATTTGTACAGAAAAGTTGACTTCACTACTAATTTAAAATATAATATATAATATAGCAAACATTTTCTTCATCTCCAGAGCGCTTTCAAAAATGTGAAACCATGGAGATGAATTTTAAAAAAGATTTTATTTTTCCCGCTAGTTTAATAAGATTTATTAGAAAGGAAAATTTAACTAGACGAAAGAAATTTACTCATAAATTAGGTCGTATAAATTTCAGAATCTAAAACTTAATAAGCAAGCGTCTGATTTACAAGATGTTCTAATAGTCATGACGACTATAGTTATTATATCTTGGACACGATGAGTGACGATAAATGCCGGTTTTACACGATGTTATTTTGATAGATGCATTACGAAATGCTCTTATTTATAATTTTTAATAAAACGCTGCAACTTAGATATAATTATACAACTTGTTGCATAGAGATAACTACAATGTATAAGGTAAACATCCTTCAATACGACTTATAAACTATGTCTCTTTATAAACAAGGTCTACTTATAAACTAGGTTTACTTAAAATTAAAGCGTATAAAAAAGAGTATACACATGCATAAAGGCGTTAAAAATGTAAAAGAATTTATTCTTTGTAAAAGAATTTATCAAAATCTGACAACAATATGACTTGTACAAAAAGTGGAAAGTGTATAAAATATGTGTGACAGTGGAATAATGTAACTGACTTGTGACTCAAAACGAGGTTTTCATATGTTTTTGGAAGCGATAAAGTTTTCCTGCTAATAAAATGAATTTACGAAAGAGAACTTAAAACAATCATGCAAAATCGCCTTCCATAAATACTTGAAGATTTTTTTTTAAAAAATTTAAATTTCAATATTCGTTTACACAAAGAAAAAAATTTATTATAGTGTAACGAAAATCAATAAAAAAAAATTGGTAAAAATAAAAGAAATTTTTAAGAACAGTGCAACTTAACTAGATTAATTTAAACAGAAAATACCCGGGGTTTTTTTTTTCTTATTTTTTGTTAAAAAGTCATATATTTTCACCCCAAAGAAAAGAAAAGCAAAAAGAGCATTTTTTTAAAAAGGTAGATAATTCACTTGATTTCATTTATTAAAGTTAAATGCCGTTAGCTACCATAATGCAAAGAGAATCGAATGAGACTTGCCCATTTAAGTTGCTGGTATCCCTGCCATGAATAAAGGAGTAATCTTCTCAAACCCCCTCGTGTACTGGCTCCCGCACTTTGTTCCAACATACATAGACACGCAATTGTGCCCGGCCTTGTATGCGCTGAAAGTTTGTTAAATATAAGAATTAAGTACATGTACTCATATATTATCTGCAATTATATTTTCATTTTATAATTCTGTATTTTCCGCATATTAACAGCATAAAACAAAACGACAGACATAATTGTTTAATAAAAAGGACACACTAACAATACGTAATGTGTTAAGTGAACATAAAGTAATAATTAAATGAAACATAAAGTAATTATAAAGTGAAACATGAGGTTTTAATTTAGTAAAACATAAAGTTATGATTAAGTGAAACATAAAGTAATAAGTAAATGAAACATAAAGTAATAATTAAACATGTAAAGTATTGATTTAGTGAAAAATAAAGTAATTATACGTGAAACATATAGTATTAATTTTGAGAAACATAAAGTAATGATAAAATGAAACATATATATTAACTTAGTGAAACATAAAGTAATAATGAAGTTAAGCATAAAGTTATAATTGATTGAAACATAAAGAAATAATTGAGTGAATGAGTGAAACATAAAGTTAAATTGAAGTGAAACATAAAGTAATAATTGAAATGTGCGTCACTATCATGAGTGCTGAAAGGTGCGTCAGTATCATACGTGCTGCAATATGCTTCACTATCATGAGTGCTGCAATATGCCACACTACCATAAGTGCTGCAATATGCCACAATACGATAAGTGCTTCAATATGCCACACTACCATAAGTGCTTCAATATGCCACACTACCATAAGTGCTGCAATATGCCACACTACCATAAGTGCTGCAATATGCCACACTATCATAAGTGCTGCAATATGCCACACTACCATAAGTGCTGCAATATGCCACACTACCATAAGTGCTGCAATATGCCACACTACCATAAGTGCTGCAATATGCCACACTATCATAAGTGCTGCAATATGCCACACTACCATAAGTGCTGCAATATGCCACACTACCATAAGTGCTGGCACTATGCCACACTATCATGAGTGCTGCAATATGCCACACTACATGAGTGCTGCAATATGCCACACTACCATAAGTGCTGCAATATGCCACACTACCATTAAGTGCTGCAATATGCCACACTACCATAAGTCTGCTGCAATATGCCACACTATCATGAGTGCTGCAATATTGCCACACTACCATAAGTGCTGCAATATGCCACACTACCATAAGTGCTGCAATATGCCACACTACATAAGTGCTGCAATATGCCACACTACCATAAGTGCTGCAATATGCCACACTACCAATAAGTGCTGCAATATGCCACACTACCATAAGTGCTGCAATATGCCACACTATCATGAGTGCTGCAAATATGCCACACTACTATAAGTGCTGCAATATGCCACACCACCATGAGTGCTGCCAATATGCCACACTACCATAAAGTGCTGCAATATGCCACACTAACCATAAGTGCTGCAATATGCCACACTACCATGAGTGCTGCAATATGCCACACTATCATGAGTGCTGCAATATGCCACACTACTATAAGTGCTGCAATATGCCACACTACCATAGTGCGCTGCAATATGCCATACTACCATAAGTGCTGCAATATATGCCAACACTATCATGAGTGCTGCAATATGCCACACTACTATAAGTGCTGCAATATGCCACACTACCATAAGTGCTGCAAATATGCCACACTATCATGAGTGCTGCAATATGCCACACTACTATAAGTGCTGCTGCAATATGCCACACTACCATAAGTGCTGCAATATGCCACACTATCATGAGTGCTGCAATATGCCACACTACTATAAGTGCTGCAAATATGCACACTACCATAAGTGCTGCAATATGCCACACTATCATAAGTGCTGGCAATATGCCACACTACCATAAGTGCTGTAAATATGCCACACTATCATAAGTGCTGCAATATGCCGCACTATCATGAGTGCTGCAATATGCCACACTATCATGAGTGCTGCAATATGCCACACTACCATGAGTGCTGCAATATGCCACACTACCATAAGTGCTGCATATGCCACACTATCATGAGTGCTGCAATATGCCACACATATCATGAGTGCTGCAATATGCCACACTACATAAGAGCTGCAATATGCCACACTACCATAAGTGCTGCAATATGCCACACTACCATAAGTGCAGCAATATGCCACACTACCATAAGTGCTGCAATATGCCACACTACCATAAGTGCTGCAATATGCCCACACTACTATAAGTGCCTGCAATATGCTTCACTATCATGAGTGCTGAAGGTGTGTCACTAACGTAAGTGCTGCAATATGCCACACTACCATAAGTGCTGCAATATGCCACACTACCATTAGTGCTGCAATATGCCACACTATCATAAGTGGTGCAATATGCCACACTACCATAAGTGCTGCAATATGCCACACTACCATACTACCATAAGTGCTGCAATATGCCACACTACCATAAGTGCTGCAATATGCCACACTATCATGAGTGCTGAAAGGTGCATCACTATCATAAGTGCTGAATTTGAACACCAATATTTATGATGTTAACATGATTTCAGTATTATTATATAGACATAAAATTTAAATAGTGAACTTACTCGCAGCTGACTTTGTTGTTATGTGTAGGATAGGTCATTGATACATTTTGAAAACACATGACAAAATTGTCCGTCTTCAGATTATCCATGACGCACTTGTTAGTTGAGAAATCTAAACAAAAAGTGAAATGCTTGTAAATGTCATCAACAGAAATGTCAATGTAATTATAAGTAAAATTAAAATTTTAACGATCAAGACAATATGAGTAAAAAGTCATTGAGACTTCGTTATCATTAACATAAATTAAAAGATTTTCGATAGTGTTGTAATTTTCATCTTAACTTGATTTGAAAATTATTTGAACATTAAATTATGTATAAATTTAAAAGTGACACCTGTAGGTAACATTGGACATTCTTGTAAGGCAAACATCTTCGTCTGATCGTATGTTGGCCATGTTGATTCAGATGGCAGCTTCTCTCCTGCCTTCTCCAAATATATGCGCCTAACTTTATCCTCGGAAATAGAATCTGCGTTCTTCAAACATTCGAAAATATTCTTCACGGGTCTGAAAATAATCATTAATATAAATATTTTATTTCACGTAAGAGACAAGAAAATTAACGTGAAGTTATTTTCTTGGTGGTTTAGTTTAATATGTGATTGTTTCACCTATGTCACCATGCAATTGATTAAGCGATGTGATTGTTTCCGGGAAACAAAATTGTTATGTGATTGTTTAATTTATGTGACCGTGAAATAGAACTGCATGTGATCTTTTTACCTTTGAAGTGATAGAATGACAAATATGTCCAGGAAGCTAATGTTGTTATGTGCGTAATGACCTATGTGGAAAATAAGTTTGTTATGTGATAGAATAACCAACATGTCCGGGAAATTAAGTTTCTGTGATAAAAAGACGACTGTGTCCGTGAAGCCATGTGATGGAATGACCGATGTGTTCGGGAAGTTAATCTTTGTATGTAATGGAATGACCGGGGTGTCCGGGTAGTTAAATGTTTGTTGATGACCTAATGAGTAGGTGGTGTCTGGTGGATGTAGGTTTGGACCAAAGCTGTTTTTTTCTGTATATTATATGAAATACACTTATAAACGGAACAAACGAAATGTTTCATGATAAGAAACTTTGATCAATGTTGAAAATTGTTCACTATGATTTCTCTATACTCCAAAGTAAGTTTAAATATTTCAAAGGATTTTGAAACTCTGGTTATAACTTTAAAATTCCTATTTTCATCTTTATATATTAGAAGACGATTACATATTACTGAAAGTGAACGGTCTTGTCATAAAATATGTCGACTAATTCATAATTCTTAGCGCACATGTCTTGCTTATACATGTCTATAATTTACAGTGAATATTTTCTTACCCGCACATATAACCGGCATATGATTGGAATAGACTAAATGGTGTAGGGGGCCTTTGTGGTATTGCAGGTCCTTCCTGTATTTTTTTGATTTGTGCGGTCACACACTCTTTAATACCTGCACAAGGACCTGAAAAAACAATTTCAAAGTTGACATAATGAACGTCTATTTGGTAGGTTGTTGGTAGTTGGATATTCGAATAACCAAATACCTACTAGCTAGTGGTTTGTTAGTCCACCAGGGGATGTGAATCATTTATCCGTACTTTTATTCTGAAAATATTACTATTGCAATAAATCAAAATCATATAGCTTAGATTATATATTTCAATCTAATCAGATAGTAAGTCATTGTAATCATATTTAGTATTGATTATGTCATTGAAAGATTCATGACAGTACTAATATTTTGGTTAAGTGACTTCTTCCGCAACTCAAGTTAGGGAATAGTGAAACCATTTTTGAATGACTTATTTCCTTACTGTTATTCAAATCCTGATTGCTGTTTCCTGGTACATCTGATAAGAATAATAATTGCGTTTTATAGATTATTAAACTATTAAGTTATTATATTCTTGTCTTTGAAACAATGAAATATTAATGATAAACAGAAAAATTCCTACATTCTAATTGAGCTTATCTTCCTCACAGATTTTTTATACATGCTTGTTTGTTGAAATTTATTTATTTTTGACAAAGTTTTTATAACCTTTTTAAGTACTTTAAATAAGAAAACAAAATGAATCTCTGAACGTTTAAAAAAGTAGCCAAAGATTACTAGATATTTAATTTTTCCTTTGCCTTTGTTTGCACCATTATTCATGTGTTTATCCGATATCCCATAGTGATGCAACGTTATAAATTCAATGCAGTACTAGAGACATTTGAATGAATTTTATACTTAATTATTAAAATAATTTTCTACTTTTTTAACTACACTGTTAGCAAGTTAATAAAAAGTTATGGATGTGTTTAAAGATCTTTTTGAACTAATGAGATGAATGAACATATACCTGTACATAGGAGAAATGGTTTTAAATTTCAATTATAGAACACGTTTTTTGACCAAATAACCATTTTCCCAGATGATCCCTGCACCATTTGGAAAATTCAAGTGGTCTAACGGACCAGTTGCCTGTAAAATTAGGTGGTCCTCGCCAAAATCAGGTGGTCTCGGACCAATGGACTACCGCTAATGTCGAGGCCTGAATTGAAACACGGTAATTAATTATACGGTATCGTTAAAATCTAAAACTTTACTACATTTTCACCTTACGTTTTTATGCCGATATTCTTTTTATGTGATTATATTTATTTTACATACAGCATAGTTTGACAGATCTTATTAAATGTGTTCATGATTAAAGATCTTCTTCAAGTTTGCCAAACACTTTTCAAGTTTTTGACATTATTATAAAGGAGAAAGCAAGAGAACAATACGTATCCTTGTTTTTCTAATACAATGTCCGTATTCAACATGTTATGTAACATTTAACCTTTAAGATATTTTTGTTTTTAATAAAACAAATAGAATAAGTACATATCTACGCATAGCATAGAAAGAGCAATGGATAATCTTACACCGGCTGCAGGTGCAGACCAGAATATCTAGCTTGAGAGTGTTTACAGTGGTAACGAGGCTCTTTCTGTCTGTGACGACAGCCTGTGTGCGATTCTTTTTCTTGCATATTATATCAAATTTTATCTCGGAAAGAAACTAAAACAACAACAACAACAACAACAAAACCTTTAAGATCCTTGCGTTTTTGATAATAAAAGCGTATGAAATTTACAATTTATTTCATAACGGCAAAATGAAATTCTCCTGTGTGTGTTCTAAGTTGAATAAGGGTCCATCCGCCCTTTCAGGCACTGAGAGTACGGACCCCTGTGTGTGTGTGTGTGTGTGTGTTTGTTTGGGTTTGTTTACCCTCGCCACCGGAAAGAGACCATATGGGCGAGCAATACCAACTCCTAAGAACGCAATTCATTTATAAAGGGCCCGCAGGAATGACGTCATTCAAAGCACGCAACTAGTCTTAAACGAGGGTGTATAGCATCGGTGTAAACAGTAGAAAGCCTTATCAGAAAATTTAAGACATTGATGTCATCATTAATAATTTAATAACTCTACAAGAAAATATTTAAGGGACTCCACTGAGAACTGGATTTTATTACCAGATTTTTGTTCCAGTTTTGTGTTCAAAATTTCAGATAATTTCTCAATACCTTTTTCCAGAATGTGAAAAATGGCCAAAACGAAAATGGTTAAAAGTCTAGCTTTTAACTGTGTTACAAATCGAACCAAATACCAGTTTAAATTCAATTTTTAGTATATTTCTTTATTATTACTTGCAAATCATTTCAAGTGAAAATTTTTTACCTATGTAAGAAATTCAAATTTCATGTTTAGAAATTTTGTACTAGTGGAGTTCGTTAATTTAATCATTTTAATTAACGCCGACAAATTTTCTACAATATAAAATCCGTTTTAAGTTTGTTTATTTTTCCAGTTCTTATTTCTTCAATATTTTTTGGAAACATAAAATATCTCTCATGACGCAATTTTTTTTTGAAATTATATAATGGATCTAATTTAACTCACAGACGCTTTGGGTCAGATCTTGCCCCCAACGTGATACGCCACTGTTACACTCTATCAAAAATATCTTAACATTTGAAATAGGAATTGGACATCTGTTACAACGATAAAACTGGGTTTCAAACAATTTTTATATATATGAAAAATTACCCTATACCATCAAGTCTCAATAGACTTGAATATATATACGATATTTTTTCATATATGTAAAAAATTGTTTTGAAAACCAGTTTTATCGTTGTAACACAGATGTCCAATTCGTGTTTCAGTATTAAAATAGTTTTGATAGAGTGTTTACAGGGGCGTATCACGTTGGGGGGGGGGGGGGGGTCAGAATCTGCCCCCCAAGCGTCTGTGAATTAACTTTGTTTTCGTAGTCAATGCCGTTGAATTATTGTTAAAAACCACAGTTGGAAATACAATAAAATAAGAATTAAGTTAACATCAAAGGATGGAAAATAAAAATGATTTTACTCAATAAAGTATTTAAAATATATTATTCAACGTATAGATACACACAATGTTATGGTTATTAATCCATTTTGTATGACATAAAATAATATAGGGTGTTCAATTTTTTCTATAAATACTTTCATAAATTCATCGAGTGGTAGCCACGAGTGAAATATGATAATACTCATACCACAAGATGAAATAAATCTCGTATTTATAGAAAAAAATTGAAATACATTTTACTTTTTTCTGACATAATGATAACAATTTGAAAAACTTCCTCTAAAATGGTGTTTTGGCTGAATTTAGAAGAAAGTAGTCCGGCAAGACACAGGTGAAAATACGGAAAATATGTTAGACTGCAGTGAAAAATAAACTTCTACAGCGAAAATACGGGAAATGAAATGACTCATTTTATTTCATCAATATTTCTTAATATCTAAGTATATAATAAATAATTATATTGTAAAAGGTCATCGTTGATGCCATCCATATTTTTTTAGCTTATTTTTTTTTAGAAAATAAATTATAAATACTCACCAATCACAAAAAAAACAAAAATCCCAAAAAGCAGTGTTTTGGACCCACCCATTTGAAGAACAATATCTGAATCTTGTTTTGGGCCCCTTTTTCCGATCCGGACGCAAATAATTCCCTTGTGGACCATTTTTGTCTGATTTTATTGACCTGTCAATTATGAATACATTATAGAACTCATCCCACTTTGGTTTGGTCCGTACGTGTAGTTTACGAGAATTAATGTGGAGTATATTAGTCATGGATTGAAAGTCACGCAAGCTTAATGTAAAGGTTTTCGTTAATTCAAAATAGGACAGTCGGTAAAGAGAATGCCTGATAATTGAGAGGTCTGATGTTCGATCCTTACTGTTGCCATTGTTTTAGTACTCTTTCTTTATTTTTGCAGTATATTTCAATGGAACAGATTTGTAGTGTGCTTTATGGCATTGAAAAGACATTTATTGATTTTAATCCGTTTAAATTTTAAACATGAATTCATAAAAAACACGTTATTTAAAAAGGGTATATATACATAACAAATTAAGAAAAACATAATAAAAAAACGAACAACATAAAATAATCATATATAGATTCAATAATGTTGAAAGTATTAATAAGAAAAAAAATATGGACCAACGCGGCCTTGAATTTAAAACAAGAGTGGCACTTAGATTATAAACTCGTGATTTACCCTATTGCGCTATCTACCGAAGATTAATATACTGTGTGCATCGACCGTGTAATCAGTATGTAATAAAAACAAACGATACTAATCAATGGTAGGATACTACGTCATCGCGCACCTGCTGAATGCTCCCACTTAGACCATTTTTTCGTCGACTCGAAGGTAAAATACAAATTTATTATAAGAAAACGTAAGAGTATTAAAAAATAATGCAGCGCACCAAAGAATGGCTATGGTACTTGAGATAATTGTAAAAAAAGTTAATAGATTTATTGCCTGGTTTAGGCCTGAAAACGGGATAAATGTTTTTCTCTGAATGCTCCAACTCGGCTTTTCCCGAAACATATATGAAATAAGGCTGAAAAACTCCTTTGAAATTTCTTTTTAACGTTTACCCCGGAAAATAACTAGTAATATAAAATGACCTTTTAGGTCTAAATGTTTTTTATTAATCAAAACCCAAAGGGTAAAACAGCTCAACAAGCTTACCCACAACCCAAAAAAGTAAGACGTTTCGAACCCCATAAACCCCTTTTTTATTGGGGTTTAGAACACTCCAGGCCCAAAAACCCCGGGAAAAACCTCATTTTATATACTATCTAAAATAGAATATAACGCAGCCTAAAGGCTCTTGTAAGGGAACCGACAAGCCTAAAAGGCTTTTGTAAGGGAACCGACGAGCCTAAAAGGCTCTTGTACTTTTTATAATTTAAATATATAAATGAGTTTACAAAAACAAATATATTGTTTGAAAGAACGAACATACACTGATAATGTAAATCCTCAATATGTTACAACAAAAAACGGAAGATTAATGATAAAAGCCGCGTGTGCTTCATGTGTAAATTGAAATTTAAGTTTGTTAAACAAGGAGATTAATTATGGGTAACACCTTAAAGTCTGTCTCAAAAAAGTGTTTATCCTTTTCTCTTATAACATACCTTAGGAATCAACTTTTAATTAGTTGTAGCCTAAAATCAATAGTGAAACGCAGGAAGTTATTACGTTGTTCCGTATCACGTGGATACTTTCCTTCGGGAACGGTCTAAAGGTCAAGAGTGAAACGCAGACAGTTATCACGTCATCCAGTATCCAGAACGTTCGTCTAGACTACAGAACTTCCGCCTAGTCTAAAAATCAATAGTGAAATAGATGTTAAATGCATCATTTAGCACGTAAGTTGTTTTACCATTTTCTCTAACAAATATAGTAAATCAATTATCTATTCTTTTATCTTAGAAGTTCTTTCGTTAAATAAATATGTAAATTATTAAACTTTGTTTTTATTTATTATTTTTAGGGCTGAAACCTTTGCTATAGAAATCTCCAAATATAAAAACAATCCTGAGGATTTTCTTATTCATAAAAAAGGAGAAGTTATTACGCAGCATGATTACAATAAAATGTGCAATCTTAAAAACAGAATTGAGTACATTTCTAACATTCATAATTTTATTAGACATCATGATCAACAACAAAAAGTTACAGAAGACGAAATAAAATTTTTGGGAATTAAAAAAAAATGAATACTTAAGTACAGATGAATTTAAAAATCTTGACGTTTTAAAACAAAAGGGATTATTGAAAGAGAAGAAATCAATTCAGCAGCTTCCAGATGTACCACAAAACTTACCTCAACGAAATAATAATAATAATAATAAAAAAAACAAAAAACAAAACATACGACGAAGTCAAAAAAGAGGTAGAAAAATCATATTCAAACAATCGGATCTTAACCGGAGATGTTGATTTGGAGCTTGAAAACACCGAAAAATATATTGAAACTTTAAAAACACTAGACAGACATACAATGAGTGCGGGAAGAGCTAAGTTACTTTATAACATTCAAAGAGGAGAAGTTTTTAAAAAAAATCAAGGATTTTTAGAAAGGTGGATATTTTAAAAATTAAAAGAAAATGGTATACCTTATAAAATTTCACACTGTAAATTTTCAATCGATCATTCCGATATCATTCATTGTTCTTTGTCATTGCATTTTCTTCAAAAGCATTGGAGATTTATTCCACCGATATTCAATGAATTGAAATGGTAGAGTCAATGAAGCGAAAACCGACGAGCGTCGGCAAACGCTTGATTGATTATACCATTTGCTTGTATTAGAAAACTTTTGTGGAGTCAATGAAGCGCAAACCGACGTTTGCTAGTATATACTTGACTAATTTTAGCTGTACTATTGTAGAGTGAAGGAGGCACACACCGACGAGGGTCGGCACACGCTTGACTGATTTTACTATTTTTTTAACATTATTCTTAGTGAAATAGTTTATTATTGTTTGTTCATTTTTTCATTTTGATTATTGATGTTTAAATGTTTGTATAATATATCATATAAAGGCACTTTATTCTGTAATAAATGTATGAAAAATAAACAATAATAACCACACAACACACTTGTTTTATCTTGATATTGTATGTTGTTATAATTCAAACCTGGAATGTAACTGATTACCTCTTTTGGTGGAGGAAGTCCGAAAGGGTCAAAGTAATTATTTTTGTAATAACACGCCCAATGTGTACCAGGTCCAATAAAGTCATCTAAATTTATAATCCCGCATTTTTTACTGTGAGAAGTTAAATTATTTCTACTGAAGACGCCCTGAAAGTTTTAAATACCAAGTTGTTTTACCCATTGTTCTATTTCAAAGTTAGATAATGGTTTGTTCAGACTTTTTTTTTACCATGGGAATTCGACTATATGGAACTTGTTGTGCATCAACCTGTAAACTCTTGCCACTTAACAATGATGTTATTAAAGGTATTCCTAGAGATGCTGCTAACATACCAAGGAAACCACCATCTTGCCTTTGCTTGTTATTTAACTTAATTACCCCATCATTCATTAATTGTTTTCATTTATTTCTTGCTACAGATACCATACCGTTCCCAAGTATTTTACTTACACCAGTACTAGCCAAACCACTTAATGCTCCAACACCTAAAGGCGCCAAATATTTTTGGAGCCAATTTTGTAACAAACGGAATTAGAGTGTTAAGAAAACCGCCTTGACTTCGCATTTGTTCCCGTGATATCTTTATTTCTAAGCCAGATTTTTTCTGTTTAGCCCTATCAATTTTATTTATTTGTGTCTGTGTTAAAAGTATTGGGAAAGTACCATTTAAATCTTCATACTTCAATCTAAAAGTATAAGGGCATTTATCTCTATATGCTTTTGCAAGTTTGTGCCCTCAGAGTTTGATATATTTAAAAGAGACCAAGTTTTTTTGTCATTTTGTTTGTGAAAATAATTTATTACGTCATATATTCTCGTTATACTAGTATATTCTGTTTCGGGGTAAAAAACACCATTTCCAACTTCAAGACGACAAGATTGCAAAGTACAATTGCTATTATTAGCATTTACTCTCAAAGTATCTAATAAATGAGGGTTTTGGTCTTGTGAATAGCTTTTATTAGCTCTTTGTAAATAAACAAGCACATGTTTAGGATTCATTACACTAGCTGTTATTCTAAAAGTAGTATTGCTTTGCTCTGCATCAGATGATTGTGTGACCATTTTTCGAAGATAGTTCCACTGTTTTGCTTTCAAATAAAGTTCGGAAATCAAACTATATCCTTCAGCGTTAAAGATTAACCGAGGAACCCATAAGATAAGTTTAGTAACTATAACTCTTCCATCATCGGCTGCAGCTGCCTTTAAAATTAATTCATTGTCGTTTGTTAATTGTAATGTAATTTGAATTTGGCTAGGAGGCAGCATATTTGTCTCTAAACTCCGAAAAAAATGAAAAATTGTTTAAAGGGATTTTACATTTAATTTCCTTACCTCCTTGAGCTAATAATTTTCTTGCAGCAAAACTTTTATTACATCCAGCCTGATTAGCTCTAGATTCAGCTACATTTGTGTAATCCAAAGCAATAAATTCATTTGTCCCAGTTGTTTCTGCATAATCTTTTGTTAATTCAAATAAATTTCTTACATTCACAACCCTATTTAAGTTATTACAATCATATACAATCTTTCCATTTTGTTTTATAACTAATTGATCAATTAATGAAGCTGCATTATTTATTAAAGCAATTTGATCAGCATTATTATAATTAGCTTCGTCTGCCAGTTTATTTATTCTAAAATTTACCTCAAAATACCCATTGAACCAATCATAATATCTATCATTTATAATAAAACTATATCCATTTTTCTGCTGGGAGGCGTTATCGGTCAGGATTGTTATCAAAGCGGTATCTATTTGAATAGGTGTTTGTTCATATCTTTTACAGTATTGTTTTGATCGAAACATATATATTATATATCTTTTTTAAATAATCTCCTTCCAGATAACAATTCATTTATTTGTAAATATATGTCCTCAACTCCAGTATCCATCTTTCTTAATTCTTTCACAATTTTATCGCCAACTGGTTTATCCTTAGGAGGTAGTTTTTTCTTCTTAAATACACCTGTTATTTTATCAGCAGCTAAATTTCCGACTTCAGTTCCAACCTTTTTGGCGCAACTTTTAAGAGCAGTTTTACCTACAGTGTCTAATACTTTTTTACCTACAGAAGAAAATAAAGTGTCAAAGATACCTCCTGCACCCGAAGACCTTGCAGAGATACCTTCTCCCGTCCAATTATCAACATAAAAATATACTCAACTATTTTCATCATATACTTTTTTGTGCATTATATAATTTACATTTCTTTTATAATTAATGTAAAACGAGTTTCAACTTAATTAAAATTGATTCTTCTACCAAACACATCTGTAATATATATTCTTATCGAATTTATAATATTTCTATTAATTTCAGAATAACCAACCCTAATAGGTTCTTTTGTAAAAGGATAAGCTCTTGTTAAATCCGCAGTACTCAAAGCATATATCACATCACCAAATTCTCCATCAACAAGTGAATTATCTATCAAATCACAATGAATATAAATTGTATCCACAGAATTAGTTATATTAGGTGTTAAAGCTCCCCATTCTGTTTTATTTACTCTTTTCTTTTCAAAACCAAGTAGTTTACAAAATTCTGGTAGTCTAAAATCTAATGAAAAATTATCCATTAGTGAAATTAGAATTTTAAAACTACTCAAATCAAATTCTAAACTTATAGGTGCTATAGCAGAAACACCATCGAAATCATCATAACTTATTAATGTTTCTCTTATGTAATTATTGATATCTGTGTAAGAATAAGAACCATTTGTAAAGAAAATATCTTTCAATTCCTTACAATTATTACAGCGAATTCTCTTATTATCATATTCATCACATATATTATGCCAAGAGTAAGTCATTGAATTTATTGAATCTAATCCAACAATATATCTTTTATTTTTATCTAAAACTAAAGGACGACTAAATCTTACTGTGAACTCACTTGGGGTATTTTTATCATTATTTCGAACCAATTCAGAACTTAATACAATTTTTTGTTCCATTATATAAAGTACTTTTTATATAATTTTTCAAGTTGTTCTGGACTTAATACCTTCAGTTTTAATAATGAATCGATAATGCGAATGTCATCATTTGTTAAATCTGAATGATTATTTCCAGCATCAATCGAACTACAAATTAACTTGCATCACTCACCGTAAAGCCCTAGTTGCAATTTGTCTGTGTAATTTACACGTAGGTCCGTAGTTACTAAAAGCAATGTTTTTCCCGCCGTAAGATAAAACACCAACTTGAGGAATAATACAATGATAAAGGTAATAATACAATTTCAAAAATATTTTTAAAAATAAGGCTAATGTCTACCGTCATAACTCCAACAGCGATATCATGCAAATGATTTGAGGTTGAAAATGTTATTTAATACACAGAATAACAAACCGGCGGCTCTTTAAAACTCTTAGGATTAGTTTAAGTTGTTTTGGAAATATATGTATACGACTTAAATTCATTTTCTTATCACATCTAATATTAAATGTAACATTGACTAACGGCCGTTATTTTCGTTTACCACTTCAGCTGAAATACTGCCAGAGTAATTATGAAGAACACACATTGTTGTTAAGTTATCTTACGGAACAGAATGTTTTATTTTGCATCCAGTACCTAAAATAATGAAATGTAAACGTCTTGAAAGGAACACCGGAATAATCGAAATATAACAGTTACACTTTTATCAGTTTGTCTAAGACATCAGTTTTGAACGACTGCGATTGAACATAATCTATTGGTTTATTTTCAACTTGGTGAATATGAAATGGAGTTGATTAATGTTAAATGGAGTCACAAGAGAGCACAAAATCCACTGTTCTTTGTGTGCTCACAATTATGTATATTAACTCTGAAAGGTACGATTTCAAAGATGAAGAGGTTGGCTTTGTAATAAAAACTAAAGATGATGTAAACGAAAAGTTGACATCATCGATGATTTTGGAAGACCTTGTCCCGGCAACAACTTATATGTACAAATCACAGGCCTTTAAAGAATTGGAGGCTTCCGTTCATAAAATGATCGAAGGTGTCATATGGAAAAAATTCAAGGAAGCAGAATCTACGTTTAACAAAGGTTTGTACATTTCGGCTTTACAGTCAATTTTCTTCCATATTTATATATAGTTTCCACTCCATTAATTTGGATAGGAATATCTTGGTTTGTAAAGAGCCGTTGAGTGGTCGCATAACATTGTCATATATTATAGTTTTACAATAATTAACATGGAAACGAGTTATTTCTGTAGTTTATTTTGTCAGCTCATGTAGAGAAAAGAATAGGTGGTCCATAGAAATAAGGCAGTGAGACTGTTCTTCTATGTGTTTTAAGTATACTTATTTTGGTATTAATCATATGAGAAAATTTCGAAAACAAAATGTATTGAAAGACAATGAATAATCCAAATAGATGAGACACTGCAGGTTTTTTACCGAATATTTAGACAGAAATACCACTGCGTAGGTACTTAAATAAATTGTTCAAGTGTAAGTTTAACTTCCATATTTATATATAGTTTCCACTCCATTAATTTGGATAGGAATATCTTGGTTTGTAAAGAGCCGTTGAGTGGTCGCATAACATTGCCATATATTATAGTTTTACAATAATTAACATGGAAACGAGTTATTTCCGTAGTTTATTTTGTCAGCTCATGTAGAGAAAAGAATAGGTGGCCCATAGAAATAAGGCTCTGAGACTGTTCTTCTATGTGTTTTAAGTATACTAATTTTGGTATTAATCATATGAGAAAATTTCGAAAACAAAATGTATTGAAAGACAATGAATAATCCAAATAGATGAGAACTGCAGGCTTTTTCCCGAATATTTAGACAGAATTACCACTGTGTAGGTACTTAAATAAATTGTTCAAGTGTAAGTTTAACTTACTATAAAGAAACGTTTTGCTTATGAAATGCGCCATTTTAGCATCGCTTTTCGAAGATTGGTTTGAAATTGTCTCTCACCATGCGTCTTTGACAATGTAGAGTTTGTTAAATCTTTTCAAATATTGTAACAATCAAATGGTCACTACCGTATGATTCGAGGTCATCTGCAAATCATATTTATTTCGATTGACTCACTTTTGATTTGTCTCTGATTTATTTCTTTTATCATTACCCTTTTCGAGTTATCAAGTACTTACTTGCACGTCGTTTGTAAATCACCAATCAAGACCAGCAACTCTTCATTTATATTAAATTATACAGAGGCTTTGTTTATTCTCATTCTTTTAAATCAACGCAGTCCACTTTTTTATCCAGAATCATATGAATACGTGTATATCATTTCATTGCAAAGGAAACTAGAGACGAATTCTATGAAATACTACACATATTAAATTGATGACAGTTGTTAAAATACATTCAAATCAGAGATCAAATAAACAAATGTAACACTGCTTTTAAGTTAAATGTTATATATTATTTAAATGCTCTCTGAGATAGTTTAATTAAAAATATATTTAATAGATGACATCCGACATTTTGCGGATCATTTGATTCTCGCTCGCATGGAGGCGGAAGATGAAGAGGATAAGATGCGCTCGTCGGACTTGATGAAGATCACCTTATCCAAACGATTGCTGATATATTCTTCGGTAAGATTTATTTTCGATAATTATTAGTAAAGCAGCTCCACGGAGGTACAAAAGCATTGAAATATATTTTTGGTACCTAGATCACATGAAACTTAAAAAAATAGAAATATTAACAAAAGATAAGAAAGGAGTATACTCAGTGTTCAAATATGTATGCATAGACCATTTTATTCTTTACTAGTTTCACTGAATATTTTACTTTGTTCCCTCACAGTATACACCTCAAAGGGATATAAAAAGTTTCATACTTCGGGTCCAAGCGTTAAAGGCATTTTTATAGTTTTTAGGTATTATACTTAAAGACTTTTAGAATATTGCAGAACCGAGGTGTTTCACCGTAACAAATTTTTTGACCTGAAACGTATTCTGTAGCTTCGGTAACAAAGAGAAGTCACAAGAGCAAGATCAGGATGGAGGAGCACAACGACTTTTTCTGCTACAGAAAAGTCTTGCACTATAGACATCTTGTGCAAAGACACATTGTCAAGCACCAGTCTGACATTAGCCAAAGCATTTGCGGGTATTTGTTTTCGAAAATAACTGTTTAGTTTGAAAACTTTGTCTTGTAAAAATTGGCATTAGCAGCTTTGCATCGGTGTCATTATGGCCATCCAAGTGTTAATGTTGTAAGTACTCAAAATTACTTTACATTTTCCAATTTCAAAATTAAACAAAGACATTTTTTTTCCTATTTTTTTAAATTTACATAACGATATAGGGGGATTTTTTTGTTTGTGTGAAAGAAAAAATTTTTTTTCATCGATGGGGTTTTTTTAAAAAAATTTATTCTACGAGTGGGTTAGCCAAAAGGAGAATACTTTTTTTAAAAGTTAAACGAGATAAAAAAAAAATTACATTTTAAACACAACAAACAAACAAATTTTTTTTTTATTTTTTTCCCTTAAAAAACGGGTTTTAAAAACAAAATTTTCCCTTTAATTTTTTCCCGTTAATTTAAAATTTTTGTTTTCCCCCCCTTTAAAACCCTCAAAAAATCAAATTTTTTCCTTTAAAAATTAAGAAGTCATGGGCTGAAAAAATAAGTTCCACAAATCAATGTTAAAAGGTAGTGATAGTATTCATTTTATTAAAACAATATGGTCTGATTGCTTGTTTTGATAATAAAAACAAACAATTCTAGTAGGACAGAAAAAGTCCAACCATCCATCCATATTTCTGTTACTGACTGCGAATTTATATTAGACCTGGCTTTTGTTAAATGTAAACGGCCGCCCATTTTTTAATTGTTGTGTATTCCTCACTGGAGGAAAATAATTGTGTTTGATTCAGAGGATATCATTTGGATTTGTTAGTCATACACCTTTTTAAAAAGAAAGAAAACTTATTGGAGGATTGTAACAGACAATAAATAAGTGTTGACAGATGTGTAAACATTCAAAAAAGTGGATAGGAAATTGGAAAACTTGGGAAGCCTTACGAACGCTGGGTTGTTTTACATATTCTTCGAGTGAAAGCTGCCATTGCTTTTCAAGTTTTCATAAGGCATACGGCAGTTATTGCTCGTAGGATACTTTAATATTCCCAAATGTCATCAAGAGCAGTTTTGCATGTTGAAGGAATGTATTTTTCAGACTGTAAAAATGAAACAAAAAATGTAAGAGACGATATTTGGTGATTGGTAATTTGAATGAATAGAAGTGACATACT
The DNA here is from genome assembly GCF_026571515.1 of Ruditapes philippinarum. Lineage (NCBI taxonomy): Eukaryota > Metazoa > Mollusca > Bivalvia > Venerida > Veneridae > Ruditapes > Ruditapes philippinarum. Next base: position 56,349 of record NW_026864484.1, on the reverse strand, counting down.
GTAAGTTTTCTTCTTTTTCTTAATTTAATTTATTTATCAATTTTAACTTTGCTTTTCTTTAAGCAGCCTGACATTGTCGGAATAGTCAGCAAAAATAAAATTGAGGTACCACATGGGGAAAATTTTAAAAAAGTAGTTTCGTCATTGAAAAGTGTGAAATTATATTTTTATAATTTTCACTGTGAAATTATCAAATATAATTTTCACGGATAAATCAGTAATCCACTGAAAAGCATAAAATAAAGAATTCCATTCTTAGTTTCCAGATTCCATATTAGTTTACTTACCATGTTTATCAATGGAAGTCAATCAAATTAAAAGATTACAAGTAGTAATAAGCAACAAATATTGCTATTTAATATATTATTGAAAGTTTTGAGATTTTACCATTTGCACGCACTGTAAAGTTAGAAAATTAAGTATATATATGTTTGTTTATTTGATTAAAAAAGTACAATAACATTTAACATTAAAATATTAAACAGCAATTACAATTATGAAACAATACATTACTGTTTATTGATGAAATAATGTAGCATCATGAATGGTTAAATCTTAAGATATGATTTTGTTTATTTCAGAGAGTGATGACGATTTTTAACGACATTTTGTGCAAACACTGTAAGTTAGAAAAACATGTTGATCATGTAGCAAGTGTGAAAACGAATTCCATTTTTTCTTTATTAGCCATATTTTATAACTAGAACAAATGGTTTTGTCTCCAGAACCATTTGTTTTAGAATGCGCCATATTACTGCCGAAGGCTGTTTAAAACGAAATAGGACCACAACTCTTGCGTCATCATATTCCATTAGATTAAAATATTACGGTTATTGTGAAATGTTGTCTACAATTTAAGCATATGTTTACTAAATAAGTGTCTAATATATTATATAATAATTGCATATTTTTGCATATTAATCAAGGATTTATAAAAATGATTGCCTAACGAACTGCGTAGGTGTTGTTGTTTACTTACCGAAACACGTCATCTTAAAGTGTTCACTTTTTTAAGATTAATCACACTACAAGAAATTAATGTATCATTGTTATGCGAGTTATGCTAACATTTCTATATGACTTTGCGTGAAGAATAAAGAACTAGAAGGTTAACCAGTTTTACTCCGGCCGAATATCTTTTTTGATGAAGCGACAATTTGTAAACATTGACTACAGGCACTAAAAACATACATATATGTACCTTGTAATGATTTTGTACGTATAGTTTTATGAGCATGCATTGCTGAAAATATAAGATATTGTACACTTTTAAAATCGATATCGTTTTAATTGTTGATAATGAAAAAGGCGTTTAATTATTGTACACTGTCCATATAGCTCATATAAATGTTTGGAGGAAATATCAAATAAAAGTATTCTTCAAATCTATTTAATCCGTAGGATCTCAATACAGAACCGTTCTAACGTCGTTATCAAAACATTTGACAGATTCTATATAACCTTTTATAAATGCTACTTCCTTGCTTTATAACCGTTTGTACTATATCCCTTATAAATATTTATAAGTATTGATATAAACGTATCACAAGAATATTCTGACATTAAAACACACAAACGTTGGAACACTTCTTTTTACTGTTCACAAGCATAGTTCCTTTAACTTTTTTTCAAAGCAGGTGTTGGTTCGTCTCTATTGTTTTACTGCGCCCAACACAATTTAGGCCACACGGCGCCGAAACAGGAAAGATGATTTTGGCTAACCTCTGTTGTTACAAACTTAAAGTAACACCAGGGGTCAAAACCACCTTACCTGCTGGTTGTAAGAGATGCATCCGTTTAATTGCTTTTTCTATTAGACAGGGATAAACGGTGGCTGCAATTCTGATGCCCTAGTCCTTAAAGGCAACACCAAAGCCATAACGGGATCATGTGTTTGTGCTCGAGAAAGCTGTAAAAAGTTGACCCGTACTTCATTTCAGTATTGTCATATTCCTTCGGATATTGATGATCTTGGCTTATAAACCTTTTAGCGAATGACATAAGGATCATTGATTATAATACTTTTAACGTTGAGGATTATTGATTATAACATTAAAAGCCTTGTGGATCATTGATTATAACATATTTATTCTTTGATAATAACACTTAGCATTTAAGATAATTGTACATAAAACTCTTTTTGCATTCAGAATCATTGATTATATCACTTTTAGTCTTGCGGTCTATTGATAATTCAATTCAAACGTTTATTGCAATTAAGTAAATACATACTTATAGCAAATTACAAATGATAGAAAAATACTGCAAACATGAAATTTTCGAGAAGCATAGTATACAGGAATATAAACAAATATAATTAATATGTTACATTACATAACATTAAGCATAATCAAAATATAATAGAGATAGCATTCTAAACATTTATCAAAGAAATCAAATATATATATATATGTTATGTGAGTATCCTTAAGAATTTTTATTTTAATTTTGTGTTCGGATATTATTAGCAAAGAATATAATTTTTTTAATTGTTATTACTTGTAGGTATTTTACTATATCATAATTATGTTTATATATAAATAAGATTGTAATCGGCTAGAATTGTTTGATGTTGTATGTGGATATCAATTATTCTTTGTTTTATGACCAGTGATGTTTTCTTGATTGAACCAAAGTTCATAATAACACTGTTGGTCTTGATGATCATTGATTATAACACTTTTAGGACATATTTTTTCTGAATTATAATGTATCGGTCGAGTGTAACCTCGGCCCTCGCACCCCTGTTATAATCAGGAATTCTACCTTAATTTTTTTTTCAATTTTAAAGCGGGATAAGTGTCATCAGTTGGGTAAGCTTGGGTTAAGTTTAACTAATGCGTCATAAAGCTATCTTATTCATAATATATCATACGTTATAATAAAACATGTCATGAAAGATCCAATACAGACTGACTACATGTTTTTATTGACTGGTTTACAGATTGAGAAACGCAGCATATAGTCCATGAACATGATACAAGAGTTCTTGTTGCCGGGATCTATCTGGACAACATGTCTTGCTGCTATAGTTACTGGTCTTGTTGTGAATTGGATGATACAAAAATGGAAATGTAAATACCCACCTGGGCCTCCAGCATTGCCGCTCATTGGAAATATGCTGCGTAAGTAACTCTCGTGAATGAATAAAACTAAGTCACAAAATATTTAAGCAGAACTTAAAGCAATGGTGTTTTTTTTTGTTCTCAAATATTTTGAATAATATTCTCTAGGTTTGACTTTGAGGATTTTTAAGTAATCTTAAAACTTGTTTAATTATGTTCTTAAAGTTAAATTACTGGAACGATTTGAATAGATACTTGTCTTAACCTTGTCGGTTACTATTTTTTCCTTTTTTTATGTATGATTAAAGTGATTATCCTTCCCGTGCTCTTCCTTGTGCCCTGTCCTGTTTTTGTTTGGGGTCCTCCTGGACTCCTGGTCACTGGTCCTCGTTGCTCGGTCATGCCAGGTTGCGTTTGTTCAATGCTGCTTTTCCTTGATGATCTTGTTTATCATATTAGATAGAACTCTATTTTAGAAATCGACAAAAAGATATGCATGAACAAGCATTTGAGTGGTCAAAGAAATATGGGCCTCTCGTTACAGTTAAAATAGGTATGTACATCTATTAATTTAATATCTAACAATTTCAAGCCAAATAAACGTAAGATGACTTGTCACATACAGCAATAATAGTATATATAATTTTAGTGTTATAATATTTGCTTTGCGAGATTTTGTAAAAAGATCCCTAACAATTTTTCCTGTTGAGTTTTTAAATCTGTTGGAAACAATGTATTTAGAAGCGCTGTCAATGACATGTGTAAATTCATTAGAACAGTTATCTTCAGGATGGATTTGAATAATGTGTCAGAATGTAAAAACTAATTAGATGGTTTCCATAAAAGTAATAAGCAAACCATATGAATTTATGCAGAATGAGTTAAAGCCACTGAAAAACAAATAAATAGTTTTTGTTATCACATAATGTTATGTTTTATGTTTGTGTTTACATCTGATTCACAATATAATATGTTCTTATTATAAAACCTTTTTCGTCGCAGGAACCTTTCAAGTGGTCTTTGTTAACTCAATAGATGCCGCTTTGGAGGTATTGGTCAAAAAGTCAACGGACTTTGCTTTGAGAGTACTTACTCCATCTCGTAAGCTGGATTAAAGTCGTATTCATTCTGTGTGTGCCCTATAATTACTGTGGCAACATTTCAGCCGAACTGGCAATAGTAATTAACGATCGTAGGTCAATTTACTGTTGATATTTGAAGTGATTAGAAATCGTTTTAGTCGAAGCAACTAACACTCAACCATAGAGACACTAACCATATAGGTAGTTCTTGTACTTTAAGAGCCGCCAGTTTGTATTCTGTCTATTAAATTACATTATTTTCAACCTCTAATTACATTCATTATATCTGGAGTGATTGGCAAACAGACTGGGTACAGTATTTTACCTTATATCTATAAAATATTTTTGATATTGTTTCAATTACCTTTTCCATTGTGTTGTTTTTCAAGTTGATATTTTAACTTACGGCGGGAAAAACATTGGGTTTAGTAACTACGGACCAACGTGGAAATTACACAGAAAAATTGCAACCAAGGCTTTACGGTGAGTGATGCAAGTACGACATCCTTATATCAAATCCTCATGTCCTACGTTTACTTTTACAAAACAATTCCTTATTGTTTTAATTGTTGTTAACAGTTATCAGGTAATATTATAAGAGATGAACGAAGTTGCTGAGCGAAATAAAGGTAAAATCGTGTTTATGCTAAGAGGATATTTTTTCTTTTGAGTGAAATATGGAATATATTTTCACGATACATGATAAAAGGCCACATATTTTCACGAGCCGGGACGGCGAGTGAAAATATGAGGCATTTTATCATGTTGAGTGAAAATATATACCATATTTCACGAAAATCAAAAAATAACCTTTTTATTTAATTTCATTATCAAAGAAAAATGGTTATGAACCCCCTTGCCTGCTACGCAACTGGCAATTATACAGCGCTCAGTAATATAAGTATCGTCTTGTTTTGCACGCGATATTTAGCGCAAGATTGTGACGTCACGTAAACAACTTTTAAAACGTCTGTACAGCGTTAATGACTGAATTAAAGATGTTGGTGTTCGGATTTATTTTCTTAGTTAGACCATTTTCTATCATTTTAGATAGTTTTCAAAACAAAATTCAACAAAAAAAGTTGTTTGTATGTATCAGATTTTTCAAACAAAATGGCGAAAGAAGTCCCTTAAAATAAATATGAGTTTTGACTCCGCCCACTTTCATACTTATATTTCATACCTATTTTCAAAAAATATGAAATATATTTGACTGATATAGCACCATATTTCATAGGTAAAATTAAATAAATGGTGACTATTCATCTTTACATGTATATGTGTAATCCTTTAAACTACCTTCTGTGACAAAACAATAATATTGCACGTCGTTTTCATATCGTATTCCCTTAAAAAATTAATGTTGAGACTCTTAGATGAGGTTAGAAGACTTGCCATGATCACTGCTACGTGAGACGAATGAGCTTAAATGTTTGTGTTTACATTTATAGGAAATATATGCAAGGAGGCGCCTAAGAACACATGATATTTGACGCTATGAAGACGGTCTTTGTTGAAATTGATAAAGTTACGGACCAGTTTGATCCAGAACAGTATATCAACTTTATTTTGTGCAACATTCTAACAGGTCTTTGCTTTGGCGGAAAGTACGTATAAATTGACAGTTTTGTAAATATATGCGAAATGACTTAGAACTACGTGCCGCCCACCCGTTTAGGCAAAGATTTAGTGCATAATTGTAAAGTAGTCTTACGAAAGAGTGTTTTTTCTTCTTTGCAGCCATCCAGTACCTAAAATAATGAAATGAGAACGTCTTGAAATGAACGCCGGAATAATCGAAATACAGTTTGCGATTAAACATGATCTATTTGGTTTATTTTCAACTTGATGAATGTCAAAAGGAGTGCCAAGAAAGCAAAAAATCTCTTGTTCTTTGTGTGTTCAAAATTATGTATATTTTCTCTGAAAGGTACGATTTCAAAGATGAAGAGGTTGGCTATGTAATAAAAACTAAAGACGATATTAACGAAAGGTTGACATCATCGATAATTTTAGAAGACTTTGTACCTACAATAACTTATGTGTATAAATCACAGGCCTTTAAAGAATTTGAGGCTTCCGTTCATAAACTGATTGAAGGTTTTATACGGAGAAAATTCAAGGAAGCAGAATCTACGTTTAACAAAGGTTAGTGCACTTCGGCTTTACAGTCATTTCTTTTCGATATTTCACTCCATTCATTTCGATAGGAAAAGCCTTGGTTTGTAAAGAACCATTAAATGGTCGCATAACATTGTCATATATTTTTTTTTACAATTTTAAATATGAAAACAAGTTATTTCTGTAGTTTTCATTTGTCTGCTAATGTAGAGACAATAATATGTAGCTCATAGAAATTGGGCGGTGCGAATTTCCCTTCTACGTGTTTTATGTATATTAATTTGCGTATCATGTATATGTGAAAATTCGAAAAAAAGATGTATGGTATGACAATAACTATTCCAAGCAGATGAGATATGCATATTTGGACAGAAATACCACTGTGTAGGTACTTAAATAAATTCTTCAAGTTTAACTTACTATAAAGAAATGTTTTGCCTATGAAAACGCCGTTTTAGCATTGCTATTCGAAGAATGGTTTTGAATTTTCTCTCACCATTGCGTCTGCGACAATGTAAAGCTTGTTAAATCTTTTCAAATATTGTAACAATCAAAAGGTCACTACCGTATAATCTCGAGGTCATCTGTAAATCATATTTATTTCGATTGACTCACTTTTGATTTGTCACTGATTTATTTCTTTTATCATTACCTTTTTGGAGTTATCAAGTACTTACTTGCACGTTGTTTGTAAATCACCAATCAAGACCAGCAACTCTTCCTTTCATTTTCATTAAATTATACAGAGGCTTTGTTTATTCTCACTCTTTTAAATCAACGCAGTACACTTTATTTTATCCAGAATCATATGATATCATAGGAAACTAGTGACGAATTCTATGAAATACTACACATATTAAATTGATGACAGTTGTTAAAATACATTCAAATCAGAGATCAAGTAAAAAAATGTAACACTGCTATTAAGTTAAATGTTATATATTATTTAAATGCTCTCTGAGATAGTTTAATTAAAAATACATTTAATAGATGACATCCGACATTTTGCGGACCATTTGATTCTCGCTCGTATGGAAGCGGAAGATAAGGAGGATAAAGATGCGCTCGTCGGACTTGATGAAGATCACCTTATCCAAACGATTGCTGATATGCTCTTCGGTAAGAGTTATTTTCGATAATTATTAGTAAAGTAGCTCCACGGAGGTACAGAAGCATTGAAGTATATTTTTGGTACCTAGATCACACGAAACTTAAAAAATAGAAATATAAACAAACGATAAGAAAGGAGTACATGTATACTCATTGTGCAAATATGTATGCATAGAATATTTTATTCTTTATTAGTTTCACTGAATATTTTACTTTGTTCCCTCACAGTATACACCTCAAACGGATATACAAAGTTTCATACTTCGGGCCCAAGCGTTAGAGGCATTTTTATAGTTTTTATGTATTATACTAAAAGACTTTTAGAATATTGCAGAACCGAGGTGTTTCACCGTAACAAATTTTGACCTGAAACGTATTCTGTAGCTTGAAACTACAGAATAGTTAAGAATATTTAAGAATATTTATTTTAGAATTTTACAGTTTTTGAAGCTTGAAAACATGCATGTTTATATTTAATGAGCTTTTTTAATTAGGTCCATTATCGAGGTATTGCCTCTTTTATGTTGCTATCATACTATCCATGATTTCATTTTAGCTGGCATAGATACATCCCGGTATACACTACAGTATGCCCTGTTACATATGGTGGCATTTCCTGTTATACAAGAAAAGGTTCAAGAGGAGATAGATAACGCTGTTGGTTAGTTAATAAATTACCATATTAAACACTATTATATTCGTAAAGACTACGAGATGATCTCTTTCCAAAGTTTAAACACCATTTACATTGGGAGTTTGTATCATGCATTTTAAACTACATATTCTATTACATCTTGTAGGGAGGGACAGATTACCAGGTGTTGCAGACCGTCCTAATCTTAGTTACACTGAAGCTGTTTTACATGAAAGTATGAGACTAGCAAGCATCCTACCATCTGGACTTATTCACCAAGCTTCTTGCGAAGTGGTCTGACTATTGCGTTTTCATAATGTGGTTAAAATTAAGACCTTCTTATGATTTCGTATTAGCGGCAAATCTAAATTAAACTGACATGTTAAAGTGTCTTTGTATTCTTTTTGGTCTGATCTAATTAAGTGACAATTTTATTTTGCAATACAAAACATCTATAAAGATGCAAAGATTATTGTTTCCAATTATCGCCAAACTTTATCTTTTTATCGCCAATGTTTGAAAAGTATAATTTATTATTATGTTTAAGGCTTCTCTTAGTAGAAAGAATATCAACGTTTTTGATGAACATCAAACTAATTACTGACAAAGTAAATGTTCGTCAGTGTAAAAAGTATCATTGTTAATCACCCCTTCTTTCATTGAAACATCATCCGGACTCTCTTATTTAGATTTTTATATAAATCTATTATTCTTTAGCCGGTTATAGAATTCCAAAAGGTACAAACGTAGGCATCAATCATTGGGCGCTACACCATGATCCAAGCGCCTGGAGTGACGTTGATCGCTTTATTCCGGAAAGATATTTAGGTGAGGATGGGAAACTAGGACCGAAGCCAAAAAACTGGCTGCCATTTTCGGCGGGAACAAGAGCTTGCCTTGGGGAGTTTGTAGCAAAACCCGAGCTGCATTTAATCTTTGCGAGTTTAATGCAACGTTACAAATTGAAAATGAAGTCTGGAATATGTCCAGACATCACACCTGTCGGCACATTTATGCTCTTGGTTTGTAAACCACACAAGCTCATTATAGAGAAGAGAATTTAACTTTGCAAATTATGTCAGGATAATAATGTTTTATTTGAATGTTTTATTCTCTTTCTGTGTTTTTGTAAATTTTCCGCTACTGTAGGAAACGTCTTAAAGTAAATGATGGTGCACTTACATGATGCATACCAGCATCAATTAAACTGCGGTTTAGAACGTATGTAGTGCCTTTATATTATTATTTTTGTAGCCTATCTTTTGTACTGGCTATAGTACGGAACCAATTAAAGAAATCCGGAAACAAAGTGATCCCTCGGAAGCATTAATCACAACAAAATTACAAGAGAATTGCAGACTCGGTTTGATTGAGTCTGTACATGAGGGATAATGAATAAGTGTAACATCCCTCACGCCCCCTAGCACCGGCTTGAGCGGTACTCAATTCTCAACACTTAATAGTGCTGGCATCAATGATCCCGAAGGACCAGAAAAATATAACAACACTGAAGTGAAGTACGGGGCAACTTTTTACAGCAGCTGCCACACAGCACTTGATACCTGCTGTTGTCCGGGCAATTACAAAAGTAGAAAACGAACTGTTAATTCCAAATATGAATAATATCAACAAAGGGTGAACTTACTTGTCCTTGGCCTGACAGTAAATTAATATAATAATGATTTTAATGTTTTACAAAACAATGACAGTGAGTGCTTAATAAAAAAGTAATAAATGTGCAAAAGAACAAAAATGTAGTTTTTGTTAGATAATTTAAATGTATTATTTTTCCTCAATTGTACGGAAAAATAGAATATAGTATGACCACAAAAAGGACCGCTCACTGTACATGCTCAATTCTAATGCCGTAATATGAAACTTGGTAGAACTCAAACAAAGGATCCCTGGTGTCACCCAAACCACTATACTTGGCCATGATTCAACAAAGTGTTAAGTATGGATCCTAAAATATTTACGCAAATAGTGTTGTTGCATTGTGGTATTATGTAATTTTCAATGAACGAATCAACAAAAATAACTGTTACAATTGAACGATTCAAGATAATGGCTACGTAAGTGCAAAATATAAAATACTATCATCTTTGAAAATAATACATAATTGATAGTAACATATTGTCAAATATTATAGATATATATTACGAATTGACAAGTTATATGTATGTTATTCCCCTTACCATATTCTAAATAATTTTATACAGGATAGGTTATCACTGAATATATATCATTTCATTTTTTTAACATTGTACATTTGTAATCTCGAATATTATTTGACAATAAATATGATGTCTATAATTATTTTTCTATATTGACGGTTGAGCATAATTCTGAATTTATTTCTATTTCTATGTAAGGAAATAATTGTGTAGTATTTACTTCGTTGAATAAATATTTTGCTTTATTACAGTTTTCGTTGTAATAATGTTCCGAAGATGTCTATAATAATCTCAAAGCATTTTAAATTCGCATAATGGCGAACAGCAAGCACTTATTAACGTCCGAGAATACGGCATTTACTCATCGCCGCTATCTTGGTTGTCGCCCCAGCTAAGAAACGGACAGTTGTCAATGTAAACAAATACTTTGTATGATTCAGTAATAACAAACTAGCTAGTATCCTGCAGTTAGCTAAGAAACCTTAGTTAAGAAACTATAACACAAAATAAAGATGAACAATGTTGTGCCATTGCTGTTTATATTGAAGTGTTCTTAATTTGTGAGATCAATGATTAGCGGCTAGTATTTTATTCACTTGAGTACTTTCAAGAACTAATTTGATGTTATCAAATAGAGAAAATAAGAATTTAGATCTTTTTTCTGTTTTGTTGATGGTTCTAGTTTTCTTTTCCATTGCTGCAAATTGTCATATGTTTTTGAAAATGAAGCCCTAGATCTACATTTATACATGACAATTTCTTTATTTTTAAATATGCCTTAACATTTCTGTAGTTTTCATGTTTACACATCAGTACTATCAATAAGAATTAATTTAAGGAATTTTTTAGGTCACAATTTGGCTTTGGCAATTTATTGAATCTAATTCTTGAGTTTATAGGTATTCAATGTTAAGCTTTTTTGACGGGATTGGTTATATCATCAAAACTTTAAAAATTGTGTGCAAGCGACTACATCTCATCAACGACAGCAGCCATCTTGAAAGACACTGCAGAGATTGAAGACGTCATTTTGCATGCACTCATTCACTCGCCTCAATTATGGAACAAAATGTAGTGAAAGGCAGACGCTATTGAATAATGATCTAGATCTTATCATAACGGCCTTGAAATACCCTATATTATGTTACTTTATATAGCAATATAGGAATAAATGAGCCGTATTACCTGTCAAAATATTTTATATCAATACATTATACTTAGTAATCTTTACTCTATATGAATATTTTACTTTAATTTGTGTTATTGGAAGCTCGCGTGTAAAAGATACACAAGTAAGTAGTGCATAGGCACAATTTATGTTAATGCATGCATGTAATATAAGGTCAAGTAAATATAACTATGAATTGACTTTGAGAAAATAATATTCTAAATAATATTCTAAATACTATACTTAAGGACAAGACTCCTGCGACATTTTCTTGGTGCAAACGGATTTTTTTTTAAGAATTTACTTGTATTAAGGACTTGAATCAAATATACTGAGAACCAAAAGGGAATATAACAATAAATTGACTAAAATAGTTTTACTTTAACCAAAAACGACATGTTATAGCAGTAAATGTTTTTGTGCTTTTAAATATATTTTTCGTTTTACCTATTTTTCTTTTTGCAAAACGTGCACACTAGTTATATTTATTACTAAGAATTTAGTGAGATAACATGTACATGTATGCTAATTGGCTTTATTTAATCAAATCATATTGTATCCGGATGATACTTTGTAAAGAGATATACAGTCAGCATTTATACAAAGTTTTAACATTTTAATTCCTTAAAAGTCATAAAATGATGGTATGCCGGTATCCTAATTTTGCTCTCTGTTGTGTCAAAATGCCTACACGTTGATTTCATTTTATGGCAAAAGTTTATTTATATCAAGGTAAAAATTGGCATAAATGATGGCGCTTGAAGTAATATTATACTCTTGAAGTTTTTTATTCAAATAGTTTTAAAGACACGAGTATATGTGAATTGAATAAACTATTTTTTTCTGGTGTAGGCTTGTGAAGTAACGCACCAGTTTACAGCAAGGCCGTGTGACTTGTAGAGAGCTTGTAAAGCAGTTCCGCAATATAAATTGTCAAATTGACGTTTCAAATGCATTAATGCAAACATTTGCGCGACTGGTTCACAACATTGTAAAGTTAAGAGGATAATACCGAATAGGTTTACTTGCAGTGGAATTATTCATTTAGGTTTGTAAAAGAGTTGTTTTAATTCTTGTTTTCTATTTCATCATTTTCCAAATATTTCAATTGTAAATGAGCCCTTCCCAATTTTTCATCATCATCATAATCATAATCATCATCATCAACAACAACAACAACAATATCCTCGTCGTCATCGTCATCATCTTCATTATGATCAACAACAACAACATCATCATCATCATCATCATCATCATCATCATCAGCAGCAGCAGCAGCAGCAGTACCATCACAACCATATTTGAAATTATTATTACTTTTACCACCATCATCACCATCACATCTAAACCTTCAACATTTTCATCGCCCTCATCTTGTTGTTGATGACGATTATCAATGACTTATGAATAAAATGACGAAGATGGTGATGATGATGATGATGATGATACAAAATATGAAAATAACATAACGCCCTTTGTGTTATACGTAAAAACACAATCATAAACAAAAATATACATGACATTCTTATCCTTGGAGAGCTCTATCCATTAAAACGGGACACTTGATATATACAGCTTCACTTTGTTGGGAGCTATAAACGCTACAAGGCCAGTAAGATGTCAACACATAAAGCTCACAGGACCCTATATTTGTTGAGTGCTTAATGCGGCGTTACATAGCTCCTTCAACCTTTACAAAATCATATGATTCTATGTATTTCGATGTGTCTTTTTTAAGTTCGATTACAAGAAGATTATTTAATGTAGGTATAGTCAATGAAAGGTATACACTAAGAATTAAAATAATTTGATGGAAACAAAATAAAAAGTTATTTGATTAAGTAAAATAATAAATCATTCTAAAATAAAATACATTTTTGTTCATTTTTCAAATATTTTACGCCTTTGTATTACAGTCAATATTTGTATAAAACACAGCCATTTAATGTGACATAGTTTAATATTATTGCATTTTTGTCAGATCAGGGGCTTGTAAGCACTTTACAGATAAGTGGACTTATTAAAGCAATTTGTTTCCTTCTTTTATGTCTACGCGGATTCATTTAATTTGTTTGGTAATTGTATCTCAGCACTAAATTTTTTTCCTAATTACAGTTCTTCATTTTATGCTAGTATGTATAAATTGCATTCACCGACATTTACTGAAAGATTGTTCAGTAATGCCATGTTTACAAGAATGAAAAAGGAAAATTTTTACTGACCAGGAGAGGCTTTTAAACCTGCAGGATTAAAGCAAATAATTAATTGGAACATACTTAAGTAACATCAGGGTCGCAATGCTACTGTTATGTCATTTTCAGGAGCAAATAGCTCAAAAAGGCAGAAGCAACACTTCATTTGATTAAAAATATGCATGCTCACTTCATTGCATGTTGTAGCGCGAAATGCTCTGACATTCTATGCGGAAGATTTTGTTCTATAGTTGCTTATGCAAATGATAAACATTTTTTTTCCCAGTTATGTCCCATTTTAAAGAAAAATGCAGTAATCATGATATTGTCAGATAGGTAGAATAATAACAACAGCATCATCATCATCAACAACAACAACAACAACAACAGTAACAACAAGCAGCATTTATTAGGAAAGTGTTTAATAATGCATACTGTTCTATAGAGGTTTCTCTCACATATGGTGCTCATAATAATCACGCCACATTTCAAAACTTTAAAAGAGTTAATGTAGAAACGTTCCATTTTTTAACCAAGAAATTATATTACCTGAATATATCCAACGAAATGTTTATAAAACACCACGAGCCTCGTACTTTAATAGGATTTCATGAAATACAAACATGTGTTATGTACAATTGCATGTCACTAATGTTTTTCTTTTCAAATTAATTTGATTCTTAATTCGCATATCTTAAAAATGTTAAACTCTCTTCTCAACAATGACCTTTTGTGGCTTACAAGTTAACAGCATAAATGTGCCAACAGGAGTGATGTCTGGACATATTCCAGACTCCATTTTCCATTTGTAGCGTTGCATTAAACTTGCAAAGATTAAATGTACTTTGGGTTTTGCTACAAACTCTCCAAGGCACGCCCTTGTTCCCGCCGAAAATGGCAGCCAGTTTTTTGGCTTAGGTCCAAGTTTTCCATCTTCACCTAGATATCTTTCTGGAATAAATCGATCAACGTCATCCCAGGCGCTTGGATCATGGTGAAGCGCCCAGAAATTGATAGCGATGTTTGTGCCTTTTGGAATTCTGTATCCGGCTAAATGAATAATGGATTCATGTACAATCATACTGTGCGATTCAGGATGGATAATGTTTTAATCAAAGAAGATGAATGATTATGCTTTGTATTAATGTACTAATTGCACTATCGAACATTTACTTTGCCGGTTATTTGTTCGGGTTGAATTTTTACACTAGAAATAGAAGCCTTATACATAATAAACACTTCACAAATTGGTGATGGATATATAAAGGCACTAGACAATACTTGAAAATAATAAAATGATAACATTAACACTGTTTTGATTTTCTTTTGCAAATTTTGCACTATTAGTGAATATGGTCAGACTAAATAGAATACGATGATATTTATTTAATTCAAATTTGCCCCTAGTACAATATAAAAGCATAAGAAGGTCCCATTGGTTTATGTACACAATTTATTTTAGTTCGATTGTGTAGGAATCTATAAGCTTAAAGACACACTTTCGAATCCGTTCCTGGAACCAACTAGTACTGAGCAATGTGTGTAAAGTTTCTTGCTCAATGAAACAACGACTTGCCCCTGACAGGGTTTGAACTCATGCTGCAAGCGATCATTGTTAGCCACATTGTGAAACTGCAATTAACCATATTACTTACATACTTCTGAATCACAAGAAGCTTGATGAAAAAGTCCAGTTGGATTAATGCTTGCAAGTCGCATACTTTCATGTAAAACAGCTTCCGTGTAACTAAGATTAGGGCGGTCTGCAATTCCTGGTAATCTGTCTTTCCCTAAACAATGTAACATTTGTGCACCATAATGTTGTTTAAAAGGCAAATATGTGACATTTATGCAACTAAAATCTCAAACTTCCTACAAAATATAATTATTTCTGTGGATATATAAACTATTATCATTTTTAAAAAGTAAATGGTAGAAATGTTCACATTTAGACTCATTTTGCCTCAGAAGTGTATATAAAATAAAAGCTACCATTTTATCAACTAATGACAAATTCTAACTTACGGGAAAATGTACATCCAGTTTAGTTTTGCAAGATATAAAGATTTATTTCAAGACAATTCACCATTTAAAACATGTAAAATATGTTAAATGTAAAAGAAATATTCAGAATGTATTCATACGGCGACGATAATGGAACCGTCACTTGTTACACACGTGAAATTCCGTGATAAGGTGAGTATCGACTCCAAATGTTATATAATGTTTCTGCCCTTAATGTTTCTTCCCTTAACGAGAATATAACAATTGTAACTGAATTTACGTATACGAGAAGCTTTTTGAAACTACACATGTACTAACAAATTCTGATGATACTATTAAACAATCACAGAATGTGAACCGTAAAGATCGGTTATCACTACAAATTGGAAGATTTTACTCAGTTGATGATCTTCATAATAGTTAGAATTGTCAGTTAAAGTTTACACCTCCAGTACCAAGGTACGTAGACATTAAAATCTAAATGGTATTTCACTTAAAATATCGAAAAACATTATCTTGAAGTCTAAACTCCTGAGGTAGTGTTTATTTTGATAGTGTATTAACTTACCAACAACGTTATCTATCTCCTCTTGAACCTTTTCTTGTATATCAGGAAATGCCACCATGTATAAGAGGGCATACTGTAGCGTAAATCGGGATGTATCTGTGCCAGCTAAAATGAAATAATTTCATCCATTTTAGATACAAGATTTAAAAAGAAAATCATTCACTGAATTCTTGATTAAACTGATGTTAAACACAAATAAAACAAGACCTGCCCACAGATAGCATGATTCACATTTTTCAGTACTGGAAAGTATAAAAGCAACATAGAAAATGGGCATTATTCTGCCACAGTGTTTGGCTTCCCTAGAAAGATTGCACGGATTACGGTTTGAAAATATCAAGTCTTAAAATAAATCTAGCATTATTTAGTTAATAATTATTTATTACAATTATCATGCAATTAAAATCAAATACTTTTTTCTTTCAAACAGGTATCGGAAATATACAAAGAAAAAGAAAAAAAACATAAAATAGAGACAATATGAATCCCTAAAGAAAGCCAAACACGTCAAAATTGAAAATGTTGCAGGCTCGGTTTGATTGAGCCTGTTCATTGACGGTACTGTCAAGTGCAAACTACCGTCCACGCCTTCAAGCACCGGCTTAAGCAGAATTCAACATTTAACACGAACTGGTACAATTTGGAATTTTGAAACATCCGCAGATGTGTTCATATAGCGGTTATCATGGAACCTTCAATGTGACACGTAAGTGCCATCCCATGAAAAGCGGTATATGGTCCCCAAGTAAAACAAAATTTTGTGTACCTGAAACGAGAAAACAATGGGCGGAACTAAATAAAAAGGAATTTTGAAAGGGGATCAGAAGTTTTGAAGCCTGCATATCACATATAATACGTCAAAAGACAAATTTAAAAGCAGTCCACATATCCTAAGGGAGATAAAAAAGTATTCAAGTGAGGAATGAAGTTGACACTATTGGCGTTTGAACCCCACTACCCACAGTTTCAATGTGGTTAATTCAGCCTAGCAAAACTCTTCAAATCGGAGGTAATGCATTAGGATGCTCATAACTTAAGCATAAAATGAACATAACTTTGCTCACATAATTTTAGGATTGCTTGTCATTTTTGAATTGGTGTCCTTTTCATGAGTCAATAGTCTTTATAGTTTTCTACAAGGAAAAAAGATTAACAAACGCCGACTTTGAGTGTTGTGACAATAACACGATACGTGCAGGTAATCAAAGAAACAGTCCATACATAATAGAGAACCATCTAATTTCAACCATGGAAACCTGTATTCTAAAATGCATGGTACCTATCAACAGTAATCTTAATTAAAAAAATACAATATTCGGGATATTTATTTCAGATTATAACCGTGGCTAATTAATACATTTAACTTTATGATTGATACTAAGGGACAATCGACATTCTTACGTTGAAATCAAATTTATGTATGTTGACACTATGTACAAAAATGTATAAAACTATTCCCAATTAAACTTTCTATGTCAGAATACAGAGCTTAAAGAGACACCACCGAGGTTATTAGATAGAAATACATTTTCGAGATTTATTACCATTTGTTGAAGGTCCAAATGCAAAATTTCTCACTCGGTTTTTTTTATTTCATGGTACACATTTAAATGTACAAAATTACTCTTTACGAGGAGTGTTCAAATGTATTTGCACACAGAACGTGATATTATCCAATATTGTGAAAAACACGATGACATGAAGGTTATCGGATAGATAGATATATGTAAGCTTTCAACTGATACCACATTTATTTTAATCTGTTCACTGTGATTTAGCTCGCTACATATTGTCTACTCGTATACTGTAGTTAACATTTTTCTTGTATAAAAGATCGGGGTATGACATTGGAAAAGGTCTTATATTAAGGATTATTGCCTCCTTGGCATATGGTGAAGACAGTTTTGATGTATACGGATAAAATGAAATGTATTTTCATCAATATTCTTTGGATTTCAAAAAGCAACCTTTGTCAAGACGTTTACTAAAGTAAAAGAAATAGTTTAGGTCGATGCAAGATACACCATCAGGCAAATATCTAGTCTTGTTTGCATCTCATTAGAAGCAGCTCATACTATTCTCAAACGTAGTATGACTAAAAAAATATGTCCAAGATGGATTCCCGACTTCCTGATAGATGAATAGGAGAAAACTCGCGGGCAATGCGCTAAGTTGTTGTTTAACCTGTAAACAATCAGAGAAGAATTACATTTCACGTGCTTCTAAGCACACCATTTGGGCACTGCTAGTAATAAAAGGATTCTAACATTTTGAACTTAAATCGGATTAAGACATGTTTTAAATTCTGAGTATATATCATAATTATCTTTTGTATATGTTTCCGTTTTGAAAGTCCCAATTGGTATGTGTACTAAGAATGCCACATTTTATATTGATTGATTTTAAGACTTTCGAATCACAATAGAGTTTCTTGAAATGAAAATGCTGAAATAAATCTTACCATAAAATATGTCAGCAATGGTTTGGATAAGGTGATCTTCATCAAGTCCAACGAGCTCATCCTTACCCTCCTCTTCTTCCGCCTCCATACGAGCAAGAATCAAATGGTCCGCAAAATGTCGGATGTCATCTATCAATTGCATATTCAAACTATCTCAAAAAGGTTGTTCATAATTTTAACATTTGATTTTAAGGCAATTTCACATGTTTTTATATTTTGAATTGTGAGTTTAGCAAAAGATATCGTTATTGCGATGCGTATTCAAACCTAAAATGTGTAGTATTTCACTGACTTTGTCACATTTTCTTTCGCAATGAAATCATTTACATGTATTAACATGATTGTGGACCCTTTGTGGCTGAGGGGTTGTCTTCAATGGAAAGTACATGTGAAAAGCAACCACCGTTTACCCCTGCATGATTGTAAGCGGCGAATAACTGGGGTCTAAGCATCTCCTAGCTCCGGCAGGTGAGGTTTTCATGACCCAGGTGTTGCTTTAAAGTTTATAACACCCGAAATTAGCCGTAAACATCTTTTCTGTTTCGCACAATATGACCTATACTGTATTGGTTTACCGTAAAACCAAACAAACAAACATGATTGTGGATAACAAAAGTGTTTTTTATGCACTGTTTTCAAAGACTGAGAATTAACAAGGTCCCTGTAAAACGAAATGAATAAAGAAAACAACATTGAGTTGTAATTTAAGGAACACGAAAGGCTTGATTCTTTGTCTTGACTGCTGGTTTACAAACGATATGGGAAATTTTAAGTAAATACTTGATAGTGTGTATACATAACTTTCTCGAGAAAAGATAATATTGTTATCAGTCAGAGAATCATCAAAGTTGAGACAATGGAAATATAAATGCACAGATGGCCTCGAGATTATACGGTCGGTACATTTTGAAGCTTACATTATGCACAAACTTAAAAATGATTCACTGACACGGACGCAATCGTTAGAGAAATGTCCAAACTTTTCTTGGAATAACCATACTGAAATGCCACATTTAATAGGCAGAATATTTCTTTATAATAACTTATAATAAACTTATACTTGAACAACTTATTTAAGTGTCTACGCAGTGATATTTCTGTCCAAATAGTGTAAGGATACTAAATAGTATTAGGAAAAAACCTGCGGTCTCTCATTTGTCTTGAATATTAATTGTCATTCCCCACTCCATTTTATTGAAATTCCCTCCTATACAAATTATGTTGTAGCCATGTTTCAACATTCTAAATACGTTAAAGAATTGTTATTTATATCTTTTACAAGTATTCATTTTTGAAATATTCCATTGAAAGTATACACAAACACGGAACGTTCTCACTGCCAAATTTCAATAGACCCAAACCATTTGCTATTTTGTAGCAAATACTAGTGGTACATATTCTGTTTTCTATATTCACGTACATATCAAAAATCAAAACTATGGGAAATAACTTGCTTTCCATGTTAATAAGTGTAAGATATGATATACCGGTATGACAATAACAACTCAAGATTTTCCTATCCAAATAAACGTTTACACTATATAAAATGATTGAATTAACCAATCGATTTAAAGTCAATGTGTACACACCTTTCTTAAACGTAGATTCTGCTTCCTTGAATTTTCTCCGTATAAAACCTTCGATCATTTGATGAACAGAAGCCTCCAACTCTTTAAAGGCCTGCGATTTATACACATATGTTAGTACAGGCACAAAGTCTTCCAAAATCATCAATGCCAGCTTTTCGTTTACATCATCTTTGGTTTTTATTATATAGCTAACCTCTTCATCTTTGAAATCGTACCTTTCAGAAGAAGTAAACATAATTATGAGCACACAAAGAACACAAGGAATTATTATTGGTTTCTCTTTTTGCACTCCATTAAATATTAATCAAATCCATTTATCAAGTTAAATATGACAACTGGATATTTCAAAAAGCAGTCAGTTAATATATTTAAGACAACTGACAATTGTAACGGTCATGTTTTGGTGGTTTGTCGTAGCTTATTTAAGAAGTTATCTTTTTATCATTTCAGAAACGAACTAGATGGCTGCGAAAAGAAACAACATTTCTCCGTAAGATAACTTTACAACAATGCAAAAACCGTAACCAAAGCGGTGTGCGACAAATGGTTCAAAGTCTTCTTAAAAATATTTAGACAAAACGTTCAACTTTCAAGAAAAAAGTAAAATCTTATACATACTTTCCGCCAAAGCAAAGACCTGTAAGAATGTTAAGAATTATAAAGTTTATGTACTGTCCTGGATCAAACTGGCCGGTAATTTTATCAATTTCAACAAAGGCCGTCTTCATAGCGTCAACTATTCTGTGTTCTAACGCGTCTTCTTGCATATATTTCCTATTATTGAATGTAAACAGAATCATGTTTATATTATTTCTCTGGTGATGCAGTAATCATGTTTGGTCTGCTAATCTCATCTACGAATTAAAAAAAAAATTCTAAAATGGAATAAGATATGAAGATGACATGCAATTTTATTGTTTTGTCACAGAAGGTAGTATAAAGATTATATCCAAAAGGATTTATAGTCTTCACGTATAAACACAATTTTACTTTTAATTCGCTCAGCATATGAACCTTGATATTTGTGACAAAGGCTAACAACAATTAAAACAATAAACAATTGCCTTGTGAAATTGGACATGAGATTTTTTATGATAAGGATGTAGTACATGCATAACTTACCGTAAAGCCTTCGATGCAATTTTTCTGTGTAATTTCCACGTTGGTCCATAGTTACTAAAACCAATGTCTTTCCCACCGTAAGATAAAATACCAACTTTAAAAAACAATACAATGATAAGGCAAGGGCATGCATTGTAACAATTGCAAAAATACATTTAAAATATAAGGCCAACTTTTATAACCAACAACAGTAGATGAGTCCGTTATCGTCACAACTCTACTAAGGATAAAAATGCAAATTATAGGAGGCTTAAAACAAAGTGGTTGTAAAAGAACGATAAATAATTATCTAGTTTGTGCCTCTGTGTTAGAATGTAGGTCGTTTCGATCAATGAAATATTTGACTTACATACATGTATAAACTGTAGTTAGTCACTTTTTATATGAAAAGTAGCATTTACTTTTGATAGTTTCGCTCTTTCAGTTCAGGAGAAATATTACCACAGCAATTTGGAGGACACACAAACAATAAATACGACTTTAATTCCACTTACTAGATGGAGTAAGTACTCTCGAAGCAAAGTCTGTTGACTTCTTGACCAATACCTCCAACGCAGGATCTATTGAGTTAACAAAGACCAACTGAAAGGTTCCTGCAATGTATATAATTTGATAACAAGAACATATTCTACAGAGAATCTAGTGTGGAAACAAACAAACAAAAAACAAAAACAAAAAAGAGCACTTCATTATTTTTTATATGTTTTTCTAATTGCTATTATCTATTCCGCATAAAAACTTGTATGCTTAGTACACAATTTAATTATTTTTCATTCTGATTCATTAAAATCCATCCTAAAGAATACTGTTCTTAACAACATAAACATGCCATTGAAAGCATTTATAGACAAAGGGGTACGGCTCATTGAATGTTCACAAAATATGTATGTGATGGTAGAAAACATTTATGATAGGTCAGAAAAGTATTCTAAGTCCTTTCCCATTACACTATATACCAATATATAGACAAGGGTAACAACTCCCATAAGAAGGTGTCTATGCACAATCAGGGTTTTTGCCTCGCAGTGTTTTACACGATACAGCATAAATAAAAAGGAATTATGCAATTTGTAGTCGAATGATTTATCTATGGAACCAATGTAAAACTTTTTTTATATCTCTTATACTTGACGAGTACTGACCGTCAAAGTAACAAAATACTGTTCATTTTCGCGAGGTCGACATCGATAGTGGTTACCCAGGAAACACAAAGTTACACGACTGTTGCAATCGTTGGAGATAATATCACAAGCATTTATCATGCTGGGCAATTAAAAATAGATAAAATTAATCAAAATATACCAATAACCTATTATGACAATGTGATATAAACTCACCTGCGGCTTCAAAATATTTCCCCGTTGAAAATTCTATAAAACACCGCCATCTTGACGAATGTAACAAGCGTCATCTGATTGGTCGATTTATTTCCCGAAAATATACCCGTAAATTTCCGTAAAAAAAACGACCAATCAGATGACGGTTGTTTATATTCGTCAAGATGGCGGTGTTTTATAGAAATTTCAACGGGGAAATATTTTTAAGCCGCAGGTGAGTTTATATCACATTGTCATAATAGGTTATTGGTATATTTTGATTAATTTTATCTACTTTTATGTATTTTTAATTGCCCAGCATGATAAATGCTTGTGATATTATCACCAACGATTGCAACAGTCGTTTAACTTTGTGTTTCCTGCGTAGCCACGATCGATGTCGACCTCGCGAAAATGAACAGTTTTTTGTTACTTTGACGGCCAGTACTCGTAAAGTATAAGAGATATAAGAAAAGTTTTACATTGGTTCGATAGATAAATCATTCGACTACAAATTGCATAACTCCTTTTTATTTATACTGTATCGTGTAAAAAACTGCGAGGCAAAAAACCCTGATTGGGCATAGACGTCTTCTTATGGGAGTTGTTACCCTTGTCTATATATTAGTATATATATTGTAATGGGAATGGACTTAGAATTCATTTCTGACTTAGGATAAATGTTTTCTACCATCAAATACATATTTTGTGAACATTCAATGAGCCGTACCTCTTTGTTTATAGATAAATTGTTAAAAAGAATATGAAAAAAAAAACAGGAAAGATTTGTAGGTCTCTTTCACAAAAAATTCGTTAAGCAAATAAAAGAACACTAAAATTATACAATTTACATTAGTATGACAAAATGAAAACAAAGATCAACAAGGAAAAGGCGATGTTCACAGAAAGCAGCCCCTTACACAATCCAGCTACAACAACAGGCAATTGGTTCTAGTATTTATTACTAAATCTTTCCTTAGATTAAATAACATCACGGCAGTTATTTCTCCAGACAGCCCGTCTGTTTTTAAACTGTTTTACCAAAAAACATAAATGCTATCCTATAAAAAGAAGTTTTACAAGCTTCATAACAGGTTCACATTGTACATGCTTGTAATGAAGCAATCGGTAAAGAAATCTTGGGTTACAAGCATGAAAAACATTCTGTTGTTGCAATTTTGTTTTTGAATTTGAGATAATAATGTATCATTGATAAGTTTTTGTGGTAATGTAATATATAACGTTGATAAGTCGTAAGTACCAACGGATGAAGCTTGATAAATATATCTTAAATTTCACTGAGATTTAAAAAAGACAAGAAGACATTTACCCGTACTTTCATGGTCTGATTCACAATATGTTATGACATGTACTTAATGGCAGTTAGATAAAAAGTCAATATAATTATAAAAGGATTACTGGTAGTATACGAAGCAGAGTTAACAATGAAACGGGCTTTATATGTTATATGGATGTTTATGTCATTTTGGAACATTGTAGGAACTTTAAGTCATCAACATGGACTTTGAAGTTAGCAATGGTAGAAATTTGACTGTCAACAATATCCTCGCTTAGAAACGAAGGTTTTGATATAAGCATCAGATCTGTTAAGAATGGTTACAAAATAAAACAAGAGGGCCATGATGGCAATGAGTCGCTCACAAGAAACAACTGCTTTACAGTGTTCGAATGTCAATATATTCTAATATTAAACTTGAGCATAGAATATGTTTAAACAAATTTATATGAGCAAACCTGATAAAAGATTACCTTAAAATGCTACAGACAAAGTTTGGTGATCATCCATTAATTAGTTCTGTAGGAGTAAATGTTTAAACGTATCTCTTTTTTTAATTTAAGCGGCCCCAAAAAGGGGCTAATTAAAATAACATGAGCAAACTTAATAAAAGACTACCCAATAATGCTACAGACAAAGTTTGGTGATCATCCATCAATTAGCTCTATAGCAATAGACGTTTAAATGAATATTTATTTTTAATTTTAGCAGCCCCTTAAAGGGGCCAATCAAAATAGTATGGGCAAACTTGATTAAAGACTACTTCAAAGTAAGTAAAAGAATACCCAAGACTGCTATAGAGACCCCTAAAAGGGGCTAATCAAATGAATATGTGAAAATTTGATAAAAGTCTACCCAAGAATGTTACAGACAAAGTTTGGTGATTTTCCATCAATTAGTTCTGTAGAAAAAGACATTTAAAGGTTCTTCTATTTTTAGCTTTTGCGACCCCTAAAAGCTGCCAATCAAAATAATATGAGCAAACTGGATAAAAGGCTACCCAAGAATGCTCCAGACAAAGTTTGGTGATCATCCTTCAATTAGTTCATTAGAAATAGACATTTAAAGGTATTTCTATTTTTAGCTTTTGCGATCCCTTAAAGAGGCCAATCAAATTAATATGAGCAAACTTGATAAAACACTACCCAAGAAAGCTACAGACAAAGTTTGGTGATCATCCATCAATTAGTTCTGCAGGAGAAGATGTTTAAAGGTTTTTTATTTTTATCTCTAGAGACCTGTAAAAGGGGCCAATCAAAATAATATGAGCAAACTTGATAAAAGACTACCAAATAATGCTACAGACAAAGTTTGGTGATCATCCATCAATTAGTTCTCTAGAAATAGATATTAAACGGTATTTCTATTTTTAGCTTTAGCGGTCCCTAAAAGGGGCCAATCAAATAAATATGAGCTTGATTAAACACTACCCAAGAATGCTACAGACCAAGTTTGGTGACCATCAATTAATTAGTTCTTTAGAAGTAGGTGTTTAATGGTTTTTCTATTTTTAGTCCTAGATACCCATAAAAGGGGCCAATCAAAATAATATTAGCAAACGTGATAAAAAAACTACCCAGAATGCTACAGGCAAAGTTTGGTGATCATCCTTTCATTATTTCTGCTGAAATAGACGTTTAAAGATTTTTTTTCAGCGTTAGCGGCCCCTAAAAGGGGCCAATTAAATTCAGGTGAGCAAACTTGACTACTCAAATTCATATGAGCAAACTTGACTACGCCGGAGCATCCCCATTTGATACTAATAGCTCACCCTCAGCCTTCGGTTCTGGTAAGCTAAAAAGGCAAAGGCAACGTTATTTTTTGTAAGACATTTATATAATGGATACGCCATACGATAAATATGTTACTGACCGCCTTGTTAACCGGAACCTAAACAAATTCAGAGTGTAAATATATCCTTTCTAATACAATGTACGTAGTGAATTTCTGAATAACAATCTACGGATCGTGGAAAAAAGTTTATACTTGGTGTGAAATTAACAGTTGTACATACCTAATCTAACTGTAACGAGTGGCCCATATTTCTTTGACCACTCAAACGCTTGTTCATGCATTTTCTTTCTGTCAATTTCTACAAGAGAATAAAAACAATAAGTTTATATTTAAGCAGATATCTATTTGAATCCTTCCGGTACATTTTTAAGGACTGGAATTATCAAGTTTTAAAAATATGTAAAAACTTAAGAAGTTCAATCAAACCTGAAGCATTTTATTAGATTTCTTAAAGACCAAATCAATGTTGCTTCAACTAATCTGTACAGATACATTGTGGCTTGGTTCTATTCATTCGCGAAAGTTACTTACGCAACATATTTCCAATTAGCGGCAATGCTAGAGGTCCCGGCGGGTATTTGTATTTCCATTTCTGTTTCATCCAATACACAACAAAACCAGTAACTATAGCAACAAAACATGTTGTCCAGATAGATCCTGACAATGAGAACTCTTGTATCATGTTAAACGACTATATGTTGTATATCATAATCTGTAAACCTGTCAATAAAAAGAAGCATAAAGTCAGTTTATATGGGATCTGTAATGTTTCATTATCATATATGATATATACTCTATATGATATACTCTGACTGATGCACCAGATATACTGAACCCGGTGACGTGTTTTATTATTATGTATGATATACTCTGACTGATGCACCAGATATACTTAACCCGGTCCCTGACTACAAACGTATTTAATCGTATTGCCCGATTGTATTTACAGATAACTTAATCGACACACTTATAAGTTTATGTGATTTTCCATGTGCTTTTTAAAACAGTTATTAAACATCACCCAATTTGTTTAATCGCCATTGAAAAAGTGAATTTCTTAAAGTATATTTTTATTCACTTCAAATGCAAAAACAGACCATAATGTAACCTTAGAACAAGTATTTACCTGGACCAGAAAATCCCACAGCATGTGCACTTTATAATAAGTGTTACGCAGATTCTAATAAATTTTTAACAAACAAATTGTCCGTGGCATCCGAAAGTCCCTTTAAACCATGTGCCCATTTAATGCTATAAACAGTCGCTGAAAGAACACTAACCGAATTATTTTTATCTAAAAGGTCAGTTAAATATAAGGCTTTGTGTATAGATGACGCAGGTACAGAGTTTCCTTCCTTTTCCTTTATGAAATATTACCACTTTGTACAATGCGACAAATATTTAACGTTTGTGTTATCACTACGGGAATTCGATAATTGTTTAGCCATTTTACGAGGTAAATCACCAAAACCTTCTGCAGAAACACCTGTCTCATTTATGTTGTCGATGATAGCCTTTTCTATTTTAAACCTGACAAATTAAACGAAATTAAACACCTTATTCTATTCTTAAAGCCATCAACCCAAAATTTAAAGGCATCCCATCAAAAATACCGTTCCTACCCCTAACACGCCTATTCACCACACCAGGTTTAAACTGAAAACTGTCTTTATAAAGGAAGCATAATCTTTTCCGTTCGGAAATATTAACGGCCAAAAATTTGCAGATCTCCAAATGGGAACAATCAGCATACAAGTACACCTATCTGAAATAGCTTTTTCTATGCATTTAATGATAAGCCTAGGTGTATGTAATATATCTTAGAAAATAATGATTATTCATGGTAAGAATGACACTTCGTATTAAAGTCGCAAGCACACTTATCTATAGAGTGGTTCACCCATTTCTGTTCAAGTGCAAAAATATCCAATCAAGCACCGCCCAGTCATTGCAATCACAGCACCAGCTCAATAATCTGCCTCAGTATTTATCGACCTAGGTACCCATTCAGGCAGTAAACTGATTTCACTTCTTCTGCAAGTTTCATCTACATTCAAGGCAATTTCTTGCAAATGCGGCTTAGTCTGCAATTCTTATGTTATTTTGTTGTGATTAGTGCTTCCGAGGGATCACTTTGTTTCCAGAATTTTAGAACTACAAGTACTGAGAATAACCGGTACGTTTTTATCATCAGTCTTCCATATAACAGATTTCCCCTTTAGACCATTAAGATTACTTAATAGCATCCTGTTTACACTCCCAAGTTCTCTCCACGTGGAGCTAGTCATACTCTCGAACTCATACCAACCTCCGGTAACCTCGATATCGGTCACATCCTCTATATAGCCCTCAAAACCGACGTCACTTGCATCGGTGAACACTGTACTCTCGTATATACAAAATTCATTTTTTTAATATGTTCATTCCAGAACAAAATTTCTGAAAAAGCATTAGCATTTATAGAAACTAGAGCATTCAAGCTCGCCATTTGAATCAAACATGC
Organism: Ruditapes philippinarum; assembly: GCF_026571515.1. NCBI lineage: Eukaryota > Metazoa > Mollusca > Bivalvia > Venerida > Veneridae > Ruditapes > Ruditapes philippinarum. The sequence continues at coordinate 28,149 of NW_026864484.1, read as the reverse complement.
ATACATAGCACGTGACCTAAGTTCACTATCTGTCCTACAACACTTTTCATAGACATTAACTGGCCAATGAGACACGCCAACTTTCATGCATGAATCAAAGTTGTACCCTCAGTCACATTCTTAATAATGGAACATAACAAAATCTCAAAACGTTTTATTCTTACATCTGTAACAAATGTAAATGTTGCGTAAATATGTATCCAAAACAAAACCAAGCCTAACGACAGTTTGTGAAGGTTCCCAAAAACATTTATCGTGTGCCAATAATCACAAATGCCTGCAAGTCATTTCTAATAAAATCACTCAAAACAGAAGATTTTTCAAAGGAAACGTCCCCTCTCATACCATCATCTAGAAAAAGTACAATCCTATGGCCCATAGAGCGCCAATGCTTAAGAACTTCCCTTAATACTTTTGTAAAGATATACCCTGCTACACATTTACCAAAAGGCAATACATTAAATATGTAAAATGTTTTTATACCATCTTCTTCCCATGAAAACTTTAAAATTGTCGATGGTTTCTTAATATCTCAATATGGTGGTACGCGGACTTTAAAACAAATGTGAACAGACAATAATCAGTATCTTCAAATGTACACTTATATTTGAACAAATCAAGATTCACGTATCTACAATCTAATACCGGCTTCCCGGACCAGCTAAAAGCAACGGTTAAAGTATTAACTACATGTGAAGCAGTTGTAACCTCTCTGATACACCCCTTGACAAATAATTTTCTAATTTCTTTCAAAACACAAATACGATTTTCTTGCGCAGACTTATTTTTTTTTTAACTTTTTTTCTCAGGTAAAGCTTTCATAGGCAGCTTAAAGCCTTCTTTTATAACCTCCAATACAAAGCTACTTGCGCGCCTGCACTTTCCCAATGAGAAATATTTTCCCGCAGTTTGCCAAATGGAGATAGAACCTTTTCATTGTTCTCTCTTGATCTACTATCAAAAACTGTCTTATCTGACCAATTATTCAATAATGAAACAGGATTTAAATAGAATATACTTATCCAAGACGCTTAAGCATTCTGTTACTCATGAGATCAGATGTCATCATACAGTCAGCCTGCCCTGGTTTCCCACAACGAAAACACAAGCCCAGTTTTCGACCTATCGTCTGAATACGTGCGCCTGAAGGTGACGTCACGGCCGATTGTGAACTGGGTGCCGGAACTACATATGGAGTATTTCGCTTAGTATTGCCCGCCTTTCCTGCTTGGCTTTACGGTCCGCATGTAGCTGGGCTCGATAGATCTTCTTGTCATCATCCGAATATTCGGCTAGCGGGTGTGCCTCCTATTCATTTACAACCCTCCGGCCCAATTCAGTTGAGTCAGCTAACTTTATGAGCTATTGACGGTGAATAAGAGTGCTCATTCTTTCGACATCTTTCTGCCGAACTGCCTCTGCTTTTGACGAACCTTCAGCTGCCATGTCACTAAGCTGACCCTCTGCGTAGACTGCCCAGCATACGCGCAGTCTGATCAGGATCAATGCTGTTCGCTATCAGTTTCTCTACTTGTTATAGGGTTTGTAAGCGAACAGCATGGATCCTGATCAGACTGCGCGGATGCGCAGGCTGGTCTGGATCCATGCTGGTCGCAAACGCATTATGTTGGTTTTGTCGTGACGCGGCTCATATATTATAAAACAAATCTATGCCCTCTCTACAGAATGAAAAGAAGTATTTATTTCCCAGACATAATGTACATTTAAGCATTGCGATGTTATAACAAAATTTAAAAAAAAGATAAATATCATAAGATGATATTTCTTTATTTCCTATACATTTGTGCAAGCTATACCATGTAAAATGTGCAAACAACATATGACTGCCCAAAACATAATTTTAAATAAAGAAAAAAAAAAATATAAAAATAAATATGAATAGGGAAGAATAATTATGATATTAAGTAAATGAGGCAAATGATATAAAATGACTCTTTAAATTGGTGTGCATAGTCCATTGCGTATATCAGAAAGGAAAAAAGAAGTTCTGGAGTTTGCGAGTTTGCTTCTCATCATAGATATCATGTATGTGATGTCTTATTGGTCTCACCTCGGTCTAGAAGTCTAGAAAGTAGTTCTTTTAAATTTTTAAGTGGCCAAATTTAAATATCTCTTGTTTGAATGCACATATTTAAAGTGTATTTATTGCATCTTCGTAGTTTTTGTGTGTTATAATTATAAGGAATAATCAGGCGCCTTCTTATTTATTGAAGAATTTCATTTTATCATCAGATGTTCATACTCGCATTTTGCGTTCATCTTCCGATTTTCAACTTTATTCCCCTGGACAAAATACTGAACAATTTCCTAAGTCTTTGTTTATTCTAGATCTTGTATTTGGAACGGCCTTTCTGATTATATTTAGTTTGCTACATCTGTGAACCATTTTAATACATTATATACTCAACATCACTAATTACGCGTCATCACTTATCTCACGGTAAAGGCATATTTTCATGTGACCATTGACATAATTGGTCAGAATTGACATATTTTATTCAAACACCTTAACAAAAAAGTTTTTGTGCAAAATAATTTAAATCTATAGATTTTTACGTAAAATTGAACAACATTTTACAAACTTCGGCAAAAAACAATAATAGTCCATTAAATTTGTGCATACGTCTGAAACAATCATCATTTTCTAAAAGTTTTTGTTTGTTGAAAAAATTAATTTTGCGTTACAATGTAAAGATGCTTTTAATACATGTATTTAAAATTATGCAAAATAACTTAAAGAAATTTTAACTGAAACATGAAAAAACTGAAATAAAACGCCATTACCGTGAGGTAAATGATGACATACTGTTTTCAAAATGGCCGACACACGGTTAACATCTGACAAATTAAAACTAATTTTGATTGAATATATTGTTGTTTTCTTGTGTCATATAGCAGAAAAATGACTAAATGATACAGTTTTTGTAGTGTAAGTTTATTGTTTGTGTGCCTTACTGTTTTAAAGTGTTAAGTACCGTGAACTAAGAGGAGCACAGTATACTTGAGATATTATCACTCACTTATTTATAAAAATTGATAATCTCCTGTATGTATTAACATTTATCTATTTAAATAGTTTGAATATTTTTTTATATTGTTCCTTGTTGAAGGCCTCATGGAATATTGATATGTTTGTTCAAATGAGTTCTCTCGTTAAATAAAGTCTTTATTTTAATTTATAAGTATTTCCCTGTATGTCTAATAATTGATGTCAGACTTTATGCACTGTCAGTCACATGACGTTCACAGTGGCCACAACAAAGTTTAAATATTTTGTGAGAGACAATGTCCTATTAGAATGTCATTTGTTTGTTCTTTTAGATATAAATTATTCTATTTTTAAAGGAATATAATGATTGTTGCTGTGTACAGTTAAAGGCCGCTGTTCTATTTATTAACTTTTTATCCTAAATCTATCCAAACACTATATGTTAAACTCTCTTTTCAGCGATGACTTTATGTGGTTTACAACCCACTTGAAAAGCTGAGCCAACTGGAGTGATATCTGCACACATTCCAGACTCCATTCTCCATTTGTAGCGTTGCATTAAACTTGCAAATATTAGATGTAACTCTGGTTTTGCTACAAATTCTCCTAGACACACTCTTGTTCCCGCCGAAAATGGCAGCCAGTTTTTTGGCTTAGGTCCTAGTTTCCCATCCTCACCTAAATATCTTTCTGGAATAAATCGATCAACGTCATCCCAGGCGTTTGGATCATGATGAAGCGCCCAGTGATTGATGCCTACGTTAGTACCTTTTGGGATTTTAAACCCAGCTGAAAAATCAAATGCTTTAATAAACAAGAGAATACAAGTAAGATCCATGGCGATAATTCAAAATGAGTAAAGGTGTTCAAACTTCACCGAGAAAAGTATAATTTGAAATATAAACAAGAGCTGTCGGTAGGACAGCACGCTCGACTATTCTAAGTGCTTGATAGTAAAAGAGCCTTGATAACGTAAAATTTAGAGCTTTGATAATGTTAAAATTTCTAAGTTCATTAAAGGGCTAATTTCTTTTTTATAAATTCATGTTATAGGCCTTAGAGACAGTCTAATTATACAGTATTGGCTTGACTATTCGGAAGGTAATGTCACAAGGGTGTTTTATTGAGTATAATAATATTTATTACCTATGAATACATAAATTGACAGAAAATGTACCAAGGCTTGTTATTAAGATGTTTTATCAAGTAAATCACTGCTTTATTATTATAAATGCATATAATTGTCCCAAAAAAGGCACAAACCCTTCTGTAATTATAGAGATAACAGCTTTCAAGCAAAACTTACCATGAATTTCTAAGTTGAAAAAGGGGAGAAAAATGCAAGATAGAATTATGGATCTTTGTCAGTGACCTACAATTATGACCCTTAATAAATATGTGAAGTTTTAAATAAATATCTTTAATAGTTATTGAGATATGTAAAACTTGCATGTAAACATTAACCAAGAGACTAAGTAGAAAAGGGGATAATCAGTCTTAATGCAGGATAGAGTTATGGAACTTTGTCAGTGACATACAATTATGACCCTCAAATTATGACCCTAAGTACATGTGTAAAGTTTCAAGTAAATATCTTTGAAGACCTTTAACCTTTAACCAAAATTTCTAAGTTTCAAATTGGCATAATTCTGTCAATATTGTAGGCAGAGTTATCCAACTTGTCAATCTGATGTACACTGTTACTATAAATAAGTATTGTAAGTTTCAATTGAATATCTCAAGCAATAATTGAGATATTTTGACTTTACAAAAAACTTTAACCAACGCAGACGCGGACGCTGACGCCGACGCCGACGCCGGGGCGACTCCAATAGCTCTCATATTCTTCAAATATTCGAGCTAAAAAGGGCAAAATACAACTATATTTTATTCTTTTCTTTTTTACAACATTACTATATCGACGCTTAAGTATAGTTATCAGTTACAAAATGCACCACTTAATACATGTATACATGCATGTATATATTTTGCTTGTTTTAAGGTCGATTTCACCGTACCAACTTTCCTAGATGACAAACCAGTTATTACCAATTCCTTCGCAAGTGGTCGACTTCCTTAATCAACGACGAGACAGGAAACAACTGACAGTTAGACCCAATGTCCGAACAAGCAACCCTTTATTACTATCTCGATGCTTTGTTTATTGAGCTATATCTATTAATGCACATTTTAATATGTTTAAAAAAGTTGTATTAAAACATTTAATATCTATATTTAGGATAAGTAAATCACTTTGTTCCCGTTTCTCTATTGCCGATATCATTATTATTAATTAGAAAGTTTTATCTATCAAACTGCATGGCAGCCATGTAGAATAAAAGAACTAGGTATATTTGTACATTAAAACGTTATATCCTTATAAATTACCAATTTCCGAATCACAAGACGCTTGATGTAAAATTCCTAGTGGAACGACGGTTGAAAGTCGCATACTTTCATGTTAAACAGCTTCTGTGTAAGCAAGATTCGGGCGGTCTGCAACTCCAGGCAATCTGTCCCTCCCTTAAAATAAAATCATCATTCAGGTCTCCCTTACCATTTATAACATTCATTTCCTTTAGATTAAAAAAGTTATAGCTGTACTTTGAACAAGTAGGCTAAGATGGCCATAGATCGCTCACCTGACCCATCGGACTCACTAGACTGACAAAATTTGATGACAATTGAGTCAAAAATATGACCACTAGAGTGTAACAAGGTTTTTCCATATTTGAGCAGTGAGTCCTAGTTTTTGACCCCAGGTGACCCATATATTTAAACTTGACCTAGAAATCATCAAAACAAACTTTCAGACCAATTTCCAGGATATTTGGATCAACACAGTAGCCACTAGAGTGTTAACAATGTTTTTCTATTTTTAGCTCCTGTGACCTTGTTTTTCATCCGAGATTAACATGTTCGAATTCATCTGACCATTACCTAGACAAGCATCCTGACCAAGCTTGATGATAAAATTTAATAAAAAATGTGACCACTAGAGTGTTAACAATGTTTTTACATATATGGGCAGTGTTACCTAGTTTTTGACCCCAGGTGACCCATATTCGCAACTAGAATGTTAACAAGATTTTTCTATTTTAGCTCTTGTGACCTAGTTTTTCATCTGAGATGACATTTGTTCCAACTTATCCGAGCAATTACCGAGACAAGAATCCTGACAAAGAGGCAAAAATGTGACAACTACAGTGTTAAAAAACAAATGAGGGAGGACGACGGACATTCAACGGTCCTAAAAGCTAACCCTGAGAAAAAACTCAGTGAGCTAGAGGAAGGTCCCTGTAAAAGTAACATATACTTTCATTTTTAAGAATGAGACATATGTCTTGATAGTGACACTTAAACAACATAAGTTTATCTATAAATTATGAATCTTTAATGTAATTATCTTTTGTAATTCTCTTGTTTCTCTCTTAAAAAAAGGTTTTTATTACTCACCAAATAGGAGATCAAAGATCAACAAAGAACGGCGATTTTCACTGAACTATGATGTTGATATTATTACTTTTTATTCATCAATAAGGAAGTAAATTAATTATCACTGATAATGAACATGTATTAACTAACCAACAACGTTATCTATCTCCTCTTGAACCTTTTCTTGTATATCAGGAAATGCCACCATGTGTAACAGGGCAAACCTGAGGGTAAATCGGGATGTATCAACGCCAGCTAAAACACCAAAAACAACTGTATTATTTTGAACAAAAATAGCAAGGGGCAATTAACACGGATGATTTAAATGGAAAAAACTACAGATGTTTCGAAAATGGTGGCTTAAAGGAACTCCACTGAGGTTAAAAAAACCAACATGAAATTTGAATTTTTTAATAAATCAGTTGGGGCACTTAACACAGAAAGAGACGCACAAAATTATTAAAGTATGGTCAGAAACAAATTAAAAATAGTATTTTGTGCTATTTCAGTCAATTATGAAAAGTTTTTCAATTGCGGGTCATCTTCCATAATAAGTATTAGTAAAGCAACAAACATGGAACTTAAACATTTCTTGTCAAAAAAACCCCCAAAAAACAAAAACAAATCTTACCAAAGAATATATCAGCAAGCGTTTGAACAATGCGATCTTCATCAAATCCCGTAAGCGCTTCTTTTCCCTCTTCCTCTTCCGCTTCCATACGAGCGAGAATCAAATTGTCCGCAAAATGTCGCATTTTATCTGTCTAATTAATGAAATATAACATTGACAAAGTGTTACTAACACCTTGCCAGATATTTACACTTTTTCGCCATTGAGAATAGCCGAGCCGAGCTGAGCTGAACTTATTTCATAGACAAAAATATCTTATTACAATATATGAAGACATCTCGTGCATGTATTTTTAAATCCTGATTTGTATTAAAAAAAAAGCTCAGGTGTAATCAAAGTGATCAATGTTTATCGCTTTATATTCTCTATGTACAAACCTTTGTTAAATGTTGATTCTGCTTCCTTATATTTCCTCCTAATAAAACCTTCCATCACAAGATGTGCAAATTCTTCAACTTCCTTAAATCCCCGTGTTTTATACACATATTGTAACCCAGGTATAAAATCTTCCATGACCCCTGTTGAAAACCTTTCATTCATGTCATCTTCCACTTTCAATATGTAACGAACTTCTTCATCTTTAAAATCATACCTAGAAACATTTTAATAAATTGTTATTAAAAGAATGAACATACAGTATCACTGATGCAATTTAAAAGGATTATAACGTTTTCAAACGACTCATTATAATATAATATCTCACTTTTTAAAGTTATGTATCTTTGATTTATGTTTCAACCTAACTGCCTTTGTAAAATATAATTCTAAAAAGTGTTGAAGGACAATAGGGTCTTAGTCGGATTCATTAACCTTTGGCAGAAAAACACATATGAGCCGCGTCACGACAAAAACAACATAATGGGTTTGCGACCAGCAGTCTTATCAGGATCCACGCTGTTCGCTATTAGTTTCTTTACTTGTTATATGGTCTGGAAGCGAACAACATGGATCCTGATCAGACTGCGATAATGCGCAGGTTGGTCTGGATCCATGCTGGTCGCAAACCCTTTATGTTGATTTTGTCGTGACGCGGCTCATATAAAGTAAAACTTATTTAAGAATTCGTTTGTTTT
>NW_026864484.1:5000-17500 GCF_026571515.1 Ruditapes philippinarum | reverse complement strand
TTAAGCCTTAGTGTTTTTTGCGACGGACGCGCCCTCAGGCTCGTTCAGAGCTATGTCATCTACACATGGGATTTCGTTGGCTACAATCGCGCAATGTGTCCTTAACCGAATAACAGCCCACGAAATAGTACATGAATTTGATCCTATAAAACTCCCATACTTCGTTGGGATATCTTAAAAACTTCCATATTTAGCCTTTTCAATTTCAAATTAAGTTATCCAAGTTAAAATATAAACGTATTTGATTAATAAAAACGCTGTAGCCCCGTAGTATTATTGCGCAATTATGCAAATAACTGCTGAAACGATTTACCGCTGTTGAAAAAGTAGGACAGCAAATTATGCTATAATTAAGGAGTAAGCTCAATAATTCCTAGAAATTATAAGCAGAAAATAAATATTTCCCCATTAAACAAAACATTTTTAATAACAGATCAAAAGTTTTTCGTGACTTTAGAATAACTCGAGCATTAATAAAAGAAGAACTCTTTTCGTGACTCATACCGCGGGTTTAGCTGAATATCCAGCAGTTATTAATAAATTAGACTACAGTACAATGATCAGTGTTATAAATATCTATTTTTGAAAATGCATGTAATAAGGGAGTTTTTCAACACTTTACCACCATGTAGTCTTTCATGGTAATCTTTATTGAAGGAAGTTATAATACCAGTTCTACTTCCCATTCTTCTGTTTTGTTTACATAGTTTTCTAGGTCACGATATGAGTTAACCTGCTATGAGATTATAATAGCCTTCGACCAGAAGATAACACTATTCTAAAAATAGATTCTGCATCATCTGTGCTGACTTTCGGACGAGTACACATTATACATGTAATAAACCAGCGGATATACTTACTTTGTTTACATGCAATACTTTAAGAAATTCTATACAGTTGTAAGAAGCTAACCAGTTGAAAATGGAAATTTAGTGTGAAATTGAAAGGGACAACTAAACACTGTAGTGCTTAAGTGACGTAAATGAAAAGAAAATCTAAAAACAATACACCATTAATTGCTGATGATTTTAACCAAAAATATTTTTAATGAGACATATCCAAGAGAAATAAAAATGAAAATACAAATGACTTATATTTTATTGTCTACATGCCCGCTATGATATAACACGAAGCAATTCTAATTAACATTCTCACATGTATTATGTATTATGATTGAAGTTTATTTGCATGGTTTTATTGTAGAAATATTTCGTTGACAGTTTTTTTTCTATTTACATATTTCTTGGAATAAATCGATAAGGGCACTGATTTACAAGTTTGACCAGAGTTTTTAGGCATAAATTTCATTCTGTATTTAAAAATTTGGACTTGTTCTGCTTGAAAATAGAAAATCTGAATTATATCAGAAAGGGAACCATAAAATATATTGCTCTACAAATGTCGAACTTGTATGGAACAAATTTTCTCTGTTATATCTTTTGTGTTGTTTTTTTTTTCTAAAAAAAGCCTTAATGTCTCTCCGGTTGCATGTCCGTCGCATTCAGTGCTGCAGCACTTTGATTAAAAGTGGTTGCTCCGTAGTCTTGAAGCAAGTTCAGTGCATACAAGTGCGCTTAAACTCTAAGAAAAGTACTATTACTTACCCGAAATGAAACACATAGAAGCGAATACTATCTTCAGTTCACTTGGATGCCAGTACATGAGTTACACCGTTAATTAACAAGAATGGCATACAGCTATAAAGGATCAGCGGAACTGATCAAACTTACTTGAGGGAGAAATCATTCTTGAAGCAAACTGGTTCGACTTTTTAACCAACACTTCCAAAGCTGTATCTATTGTATTCACAAATACAATTGTCATCGGTCCTTAAAAACGATATATAATATATATAGTAGATATAAATTCAAAAAATTATCATTTTAGCCAAAAGTGGTAATAAAACTGCGTAAAAGTCGAAGTGTATATGTACGTAAATCAAATGTAAATAAAACAACGCGATAACAAGACATGTCGACCCCTTAATATGTTGATATTTAACGTAAAGATAGATCGATCCCTAGGGCATTCAAACATTCCTTTTCAATACATTTCTGTTCAATGAAGTTAATCATGATTTACATTGTTGTCGTTTTTTTACAATTTTTTTTGTAGCGAATGCATAATTGTTAAGACGGCCATACATTTCTTTTTCATAACGAGAGAGGTAAATCCTAACTATTTTCACATTTGATAGATAGGGATACCTTCCCTTTTGTCAATGCATTGTAGAATCGGTACAACACCTTTAATAATTAACTTTTCTTGCATATCAGACAGGATTATCTACCGTTTACACCGGTGCTAGAAAACTCTGTCTTACACCCCCATGTCGCGTGCTTTAAATGACGTCATTGACGCGCGCCTTTTATGAATGAATTGCATGCGTTCTTAGGATGATGTCATTTAACCGTTATGAATGAAGTTGTACATTTATACGCTACTATAAGAAAAAAGTTCGTAATGAGAATATCAGTTTTCGTAATTTCTGTTCTGAAAATAATGGCTATGTAATATGCAAGAAAAAGAATCAAACACCGGCTGTCGGTACAGACGGAATATCTAGCTCTCTGGTAACTATTTAGCGAAAACTCGGCAGAGCCTCGTTATCGCCGTAAACAGTCACCCTCGAGCTAGATATTCCGGTCTGTACCGGCAGCCAGTGTAAGATTCATATAATCTTTTTTCTTCATATGATATTTCAAATACCAATAAACTTACCTAAGCCAACTGTTATGACTGGCCCATATTTTTTTGACCATTCATATGCTTGCATGTGCAATTTCTTCTCGTCAATTTCTGCAAAAAGAAATAAATGAATAATTAGATTTTTATTTATTAATTCACATAAATAAATAAATAGATAGATCGATAAAGAGCACTAATAAATCAATAGATAAAATATTAGAATGTTATTTGTTTAATTTATTTAAAAGGTTCTTACTTTTTCATCATCAAGAATTAATCAGTAAGCCTCAAAAGAAAAATGTAATGATAGAAATACTAACTGAAAGCACTGCTATCTGTTGTTATAATTTGAAACAAAATTCATAACAGCTACTTACGCAACATATTTCCGATTAGAGGCAAAGCAAAAGGTCCGGGTGGGTATTTGTACCTCCATTTCTGAATCAACCAATACGCGGCAAGACCAGTAACTATAGCAACGAGACTTGTTGTCCATAGAGACCCGGCCAACAGCATTTCCTGAATCATAGCTATGTTCAAGCTCTTTAAGAATATCTGTATTTATGCACCTGTATATATTATATATATTAATTCCCTGTAATTCCGTATTTCGAACTATTGTGCCTCAATTAATTCTAAAATTAATTCTAAAGATCCCTACTCTGCCCTTTCAGATTCAACAAGAAATATTGGGATGTGCTCTCTTGTTAACATACATGTTGTGTTAAAATTTTAATTGTAATCCACTTATTAGAATAAGACAGGTAAGGTATCTCTGCATTTATATTTTGACATAAATTACGCTTATGTTTCAAGCCTTTCATATATATGTACAACGTGTACGAATGTTTCTTTAACAAGTATTTATATTTATCTTAGAACTATATTTTACTGCGTAGCATGTTTATAGAGAACACCCTGAATTTATTCAATACTTTTTATTGATAAGTCATGTTACAAGCATGGTAACAACATGACGATCATACATGTTATTCTGTTAGAAGACTGTAGCTGTTATTTATAAACCGCCATAGAAACATTCATTTTCCTACGATATAAATTATATTGGCTAAACAGGTAAACGCTCTAAAATGTACGTTAAAAACAAAGAAAGAGGCTTTATATTTGCAATAGAATTTTACGGAAAAAAAGATAAATACAAAATATAAACGAATCCTTACCGGTACAAATAATCCCACAGCAAGCGAACTGTCTTTGTGTCCTTTACTTAATATTTTACGAGTTTGTATTCCAGGGTACTTAAAAACATTGACGCACTCAACCATCGTTCTTGTTATTGTTATAAGACTTCACGGGCGTATACGATATCGGATTGTTTTACCAACATAATGTTTGCGGAACTTTTTGTTTTTACCCCTAACGACTTTGTTTCATGGACAAAATGGTAAATTAACGCAACTATCTAAACAATATTGTAAACAATACATTATTAATATATAAAAAAATATGTAAAGTCCCAACCCAAAGTAATTCACGCCCCGATCAGCCCCATTCTCTTTATATAGCACACGTCGTCCGAAAAATCTATTTATAACTTTAGCGGAAGTTGAGTGTATTTTATTTGCAGGTTATAATGTAGCACACGCTGGTTTTATTACACAACATTTTTTAAAAGTCATTATGTAGCACACGAATCGGAAGCGCACAAACTTGACTGAAAGGTGATTTATTAAGATGTTTGCATATGTGACAATATATAATTCATCAAGATCTATCAGTGGAATCGAGAATTAAGCCTCAAATGTAACTGATTTACAATAGAACAAACGTACGATAATTCACAAGGGCCGACACTAAATAAGATAAATTACATAAGATAACATTTCTTTATTTCCTTTATTTTTTTAGAAGCTATACAATTATATAAAATGTGCAAAAAATATATAATGTAATTAAAATAGGGAAAAAAGAAACATAAAAATAAATATGTGTAAATGAGGCAAATGATAAAGTTCATTGTGAATATCGTTGTCAAAATATACCAATAGAAACAACAATCTAAATTGTATATTTAGGGATACCTCCTTGCACGAAAAGAAATAGAAGAATCCGTGAAGATATTGACATTTACTTTTATTTCTGCAGTATATCCACTGCGGTATACCGTACCCCGGATATTGCTCGATATTATGAGGACTTACATCCCATTTCGCGACTTTGAACGGGGAACGAAGGTAAGTTCAGCGACGATATTTTCCAAACTAATGGCTATTTCATTTGTCTAAACGAGTTTTATATATCTAGAGGTATTTTTGTAGCTCTAAAAGACGTAAAAATAATACAGCTATTTGTAAAATTGATTAAACTACCCCTAAACGATCCGCTGCTAACTAGAAAATACTGACCGCGATACTGTAGAATCGTTAGAAATTATTATATTACCAATATAAAAAAAAATTGAATCGAGCAATTTTTTTATTCACAATCCAAGTATGCCTTGTCCAAATTTCAGACAAAAAGTGTGAAAGTACAAAAAAATACAGGCCAAAAAAGATACAAGACAGTGTACCGAGTATTGATTTTAAGTGTACAGAGTATTGCAAAATAGCCCAACTTTAGTGTACAGAGTATTGCAAAACAGAATGAGCACATTAGTATGGAAACTCGATATTTTTGTCTAATTTTTACGTCTGTTTATCGATTTTATTTCATTTTTCTGATAATGTACTTGTTTATATGATATTTATTCAAATATTTCAGATTCAACAGTGCATTTTCAGTGTTATTACTGTTCTTTTCCTACGGGCAAATACAGAGATTTAATTTCCAATTTGGTTGAAAATCACACTATGGATGAAATAAAGTGTGCGCGGGGTCGGAAGCAGGGTAGAACCATCAAAATTGACGATAAAAAACTTTAAATACATGTCTCAAGACACTTTGATCAAGGAGACCCATCTCTGAAATGGACAAGAATAAAAAAAAACATATTTAGATGACATTAATAATAGGTTTTACAGGGCAAGTTTGCCTTAAGAAACATATCGACGAAATTAATAAAATATTGGCCCCAGGGCTAATGCCGTCCAAGCATGCCGGTATCGTCTTAACCTTTTACTGCATGAGCATAATGCGAAAAATGGCTGTTTTCAAGCCTCTTGTTACAAGTTCAAACTGCTATGAAACTATAAAAAATGCTTCAATACTGATCAAAATCAAACTGGGCACAAATGTTAGCTGGACCATAGCCTGTGAAATAGCATGCTCAATTTTAAATTTCCAATTATCATGGCAACGGGGTGGGGGACATCTCAAAATTGCCAAAAACCTCTATTTTGCGTTGTTTTTTCCCATCAAAACTGATTTCAAGGTGCACCAACTTGTCAATTGACTGATATAAAGTCTTAGGTTTTCAGCGTTTATTACACGGTACCTTTAAGCTACAGTCTCACTTACATCCCGGCAGAGCCCCGGCAGAGCCCCGGTAGACGTCCGGGGTGATCCGGGAACGACCGGGAACAACCGGGGTACATCCGTAACTCTGCCGGCAACGTCCTGGATGATCCGGGATGAGCCGGGAACATCCGGCATTCGACCCCGGATGGAATAAAATATTTAATATCACCGGGGTGGTCCGGGATGATCCGAGAAGGTATAGCTTTGCCGGCATCATCCTTAGCTCTGCCGGGAACGACCGGGGTGATACCGGGAAAGCACCGTAGCTCTGCCGGCACAAACCGGGGATGATCCGGGGTATGATATAGCGGTAGAGCTACGGTAGAGCTACGGTAGAGCCCCGGTATATGCCGGCAGAGCCACGGTAACTACAGGCAGAGCCCCGGAGGATAAAGGTAGAGCTACGGTTGATCCCGGTCATTTCAAAAAAATAAGGACAATTTGTGATGGTTGAACTTGTTTGTATTAAAAGCCTTCCCATTTCCCTTCTATCCAGTATGGCATAAGGATTTTTCAGAAAATCATCATGAATTGCTATTCTGGAATAAAAATTATGTAACAATGTTATCATTTTCGGGCGTTTTCAATCCACCGGGGTTATACCGGGGCTCTGCCTGGATCGTCCTTGGCTCTGCCGGGGCTCTGCCTTGATCGACCGGGGCTCTGCCCGGCGTCATCCAGGAATGATCGGGAAGCACCGGCAAGAACCGTAGCTTCACCTGGGCTCTGCCTGGATGATCCGGAGCGCATCCTGGGTGATTAGTTGGGAACTACCGTAGTGCTGCCGAGGTAAGTGTGACCGCAACAATAATTTCACCCCGGATCGTCCCGAATCATCCCGGTAACTTACCGGTATGGTCCTGCGCTCTGCCGGGAGTAAGTGAGACCGAGGCTTTAAATCGACCTGAGGCCATTTAGCCCCCCCCACAAGTCCCAAGTCTTCTCGGCGATTAGAGGGGCTACTGCCCCACTTCAAACCCCCAAACATAAGGGGGCACATCCCCCCCCGCCTACGTAACCCCCTTGATGTACCTTTTTAATGGGGGTGGCGCCGAAAAAGTGATCACTCTTTTGAACAACATTTGTCAAACGAAAAAACCGTGTTTGGGGCCTAAATAGCGCATGTTTTACACTATTTGAGGCCTCAAAAGGGGTGGGGGTGTAAAGCCTTCATGAGGTAAAAGGTTATAAGGAACATAACCTTTTTATTGCATCTGCTGCCCTTAATCATAATCTTATCAAAATCTATTATTCGGTTTTCTGAGCTGTACCCGCTCGGCAGTCATACGGTAACTCATTGCGAATGGCGTAACAAAATTTCACGTGCAGACGATCTGCCGTTGCTAGAGTGCAGGTACAAAATGCCCGAAAGTTAACTTTATATGGATTTTTGGCATAGTAGGAAGTCGGTTGATATTAGATATTGGCACACTTGCTCAATACCGTCTAATATTGACAATCTTGAGGCAGGATTAATGCACTTTTGATGCATTTTTTACTATTTAATTAAAGTAAGATATGCAATAATTATTAACAAATTCTGGAAAGGTTGACCCTTCGATAGCAACGAGAACATTTTAAACACAGAAAATTGCTGAGTTCGTTCGGCTGAGATTTTTCACGAGCAGGAATGAAAATTAGGATTATTCGCAGATGTTTCCAGTAAAGTACCTCCGAATTCTGCATATTCTGCACATATAGTGTAAATAAGTATACACAGTAAGAAATATTTAAAATTAAATGTGGTAAATACTTTGTGTTTAATACTTGCATTTACTCTTCATTGATAACCAATACTCGTTACACTAAAAGCAATACTCGTGACACCGGCGGGCAACTCCAACGCAATACTCGGTACCCTGACATGTGTATTTATTCTCAAAATTCACTGTCATCTGATGTTCTATTGTTGATTGAACATTTACAACATAAACATTATCATCATTATCACATTTCACTCGATTCAAGTTTTTCTTTTAAAGAAATATATGCACAAAAACATCAAATTTGATTGATCCGAGCTCATTTATCACGTGAGCAAAGAGACGAATTTTACCTCCTAATTACATTTCAAAGCTATTTCTCAACATTTTTAGGGTTTCAGTAACTAGAAAAATTATCGTAGTATTTTTTTTTCTACAAAATTTATATCAAACCAATTCAAAATGACTAAATATCGTCACTAAACATACCTTCTTTCCTCGTTCAAAGTCGCGAAATGGGATGAAAGTCCTCATAATATCGAGCAATATCCGGGGTACGGTATACCGCAGTGATATCTACATTATTGGTCAATATATTAAAATACCATGTACTATTTAAATTAGTGCGCATAGTCCATTGCGTATATCAGAAGAGAAAAAAAGAGGTTTGTTGGTTCTGGAGTTTGCTTCTCATCATAGATAAAAACAACTATCAGACCTACTATCGTTTGCTTGGCGTCAATAATACATCATTATTTATACTTAACAAAAAAGTCTTGAAAATATTGGTACATGTATATTTGTACATATAACAATGGTTCAATATATCAAACCTTAGAAGGGAGAATTTTCCTCCCAGTATGTGCATAATTTCATTTAATATATAGTTTCATATCTATTTTCATTTAAACTTATTCCTTAAATTGTACCTTATAGGATTTCCATGAAAGTGAAAAAAGTTCAATAATATAACAAACAAACAAAACCAAAACTTAAACACCGCTGGATGACCATTTCACAAGGGGTTGTTTTTTAAAAAGCTATTATGATGTTTAAAATAATGAATAATCAGGCGCCTTCTTATTTATTGAAGAATTTCATTTTATCGTCAGATGTTCATACTCGCATTTTGCGTTCATCTTCTGATTTTCAACTTTATACCCCTAGACCAAATACTGAACAATTTCCTAAGACTTTGTTTATTCTGGATCTTGTATTTGGAACGACCTTCCTGCATGGTTATATTAAGTCTGCTACATCTGTGAACCATTTAAAAACCATATACTTGAGTTATTATCACACACTAATTTATACAAATTGATAATCTCCTGTATGTAAAAATAGATTTATGTTTTTATTTAAAATACATTTATGAATATGTTTTTATATTGTTCCTTGTTGAGGGTCTCATGGAAGATTGATATGTTTGTTCAAATGAGTTCACTCGTTAAATAAAGTCTTTATTATAATTATCATTATTATTATGCGTTCTAATTTATAAGTATTTCCCCTGTATGTCTAATAATTGATTTCAGACAGTATGCACTGTCAGTCACATGACGTTCACAGTGGCCACAACAAAGTTAAAATATTTTGTGACAGCAATGTCCTATTAGAATGTCATTTGTTAGTTCTTTTAGATATAAATTATTCTATTTTTTTACTGGAATATAATGATTGTTGCTGTGTACAGTTAAAGGCCGCTGTTCTATTTATTAACTTTTTTTATCCTAAATCTATCAAAACACTGTATGTTAAACTCTCTTTTCAGCAATGACTTTATGTGGTTTACAAGCCACTTGAAAAGCTGATCCAACTGGAGTGATATCTGCACACATTCCGGACTCCATTCTCCATTTGTAGCGTTGCATTAAACTTGCAAATATTAGATGTAGCTGTGGTTTTGCTACAAATTCTCCTAGACACACTCTTGTTCCCGCCGAAAATGGCAGCCAATTCTTCGGCTTTGGTCCTAGTTTCCCATCCTCATTTAAATATCTTTCCGGAATAAATCGATCAACGTCATTCCAGGCGTTTGGATCATGATGAAGCGCCCAGTGATTGATGCCTACGTTTGTACCTTTTGGGATTTTAAAGCCAGCTGAAAAATCAAATGCATTAATTAAAAAAGATGATACAATTTAGATCAAAGGCGACATTTCAAATATATAATTCATGTGATGAGAAAAGGTGTTCACACTTCACTGAGAAAAGTATAATTTGAAATTGGTTCTTCTAAAAGAGTGTATAAAAATGGCAAAACACAACTATATTTTATTCTTTTCTTTTTTACAACTTTACTAAATCGACGCTTAAGAATAGATATTCGTCACAAAATCACCCCCTTAATACATGTATACAAGCATGTATGTATTTTCTTGCTTTAAGGCCGATTTCACCGTACCAGCTTTCCCGGGTAACAAACCAGTTATAACCAATGTCATCGCAAGTGAATGACTTCCTTAATCAACGACGGGAACAACTGACCGTTATACAGGCGACTTTACATTACAATTCCGATCCTCTGTTTATTGGGGTACGTATAATACTGCATGTGTGCATAGTTTTATATATTTAATGGCTGCTGTCGATTCATTTTTTCTCTTAAAAATTATGCTTGTTGTAAAATTAATTCGTTATAAAGATTGTTGACAGGTTATATTTCCGTATATAAACGGCTAGGGTTATATTTACAAACAACAGTTTATACGTATAGGGCCATATAACCTGTCAACAATCTTTATAACTAATAATATAAGCGGGCGCAGAATAAAATGAACATACAAGATGGGTTAATACAATTCATATTTATATCTAGGATAAGTAAATCACTTTGTTCCCGTTTCTTTATTGCCAACATTATTTTTATTTATTTATATTTTTGATTAAGAGTCTTATCTTTCAAACTGCATGGCAGCCGTGTAGAATAAAAGAACAAGGGAGTTTAAAACATCACATCCTTATTACTTACCAACTTCCGTATCACAAGACGCTTGATGAAAAATTCCTAGTGGAGCGACGCTTGAAAGTCGCATACTTTCGTGTAAAACAGCTTCTGTGTAAGCAAGATTTGGGCGGTCTGCAACTCCTGGTAATCTGTCCCTTCCTAAAATAAAGGTAACATACTAATATATGTACCCTTACCATTTATAACATTTACTTTCTTCAAGTACAAAAACATATACATGTATCTGTATCTATAAACAAGGTCATTGTTAAGTATACATGCACTTTCATTATTAAGTGTGAACAAATATATTTTGATGGCGACACTTAAACAAGTTAAATACATCTAGAAAATATAAATCTTTAATATAATTAACTTTTGAAATTATATCAATTCTTTCTCTAGAAATAAATTTGATTACGTAACAAAATATGAAATAATTATTTAAAAAAAAACAAAGAACGGCAGCATTCACTGCACTATAATGTTAACATTGTTACTTTTATTTCACAATAAGGATGTCAATATATGATATTTGATAACGTATTAACTAACCAACAACATTATCTATCTCTTCTTGAACCTTTTGTTGTATATCCGGAAATGCCACCATGTGTAACAGGGCAAACCTGAGGGTAAATCGGGATGTATCTACGCCAGCTAAAAGAGAGAAACAATTTATTATTTTGAACGAAAATAGAGAAAGAATCAACATGGAGCATTAACATAAATCAGTTAAATGGAAACAACTACAGCTGTTTCGAAAATGATGGTTTAAAGGAACTCCACTGAGGTTAAAAAACATAAAATTTTAATTTCTTACATGGATCAGTTGGGGCACTTAACACAGAAAGACACGGTTTAGATTATAAACAGATATGCTCAGAAACAAATTGAAAAATCTATTTTGTGCTATGCTAGTCAAATGTAAAGAAAAGGCGTTGTAACGCTTTTTAGTTTTTGGGTCATTTTCCACAGTTAGTATAATCATTCTGGATGAACGGAGTGATCTGATGACCCGAACAATTTGCACACAAGTTATAAGTCATCCTTCCCTAAAGTCTGATTTAAGGAACATTTATCTGTTCTTGTAAAGAACGCGGGATATTTACTTATTTAAAATTTAACAAAGTCAAGAAAAAACTTCAAATGTGGTTTTTAATGGCAGTTGAACTAAGTTCTAAAAATAGCAAACACAGAACTGAAACATTTTTTTGTCAAAATAATTACAAATCTTACCAAAGAATATATCAGCAAGCGTTTGAACAATGCGATCTTCATCAAATCCTGTAAGTGCTTCTTTTCCCTCTTCCTCTTCCGCCTCCATACGAGCGAGAATCAAATTATCCGCAAAATGTCGCATTTTATCTGTAAAATTAAAATAATGATATAACATAATAACAAAGTATTACTTACACTTAGCCCGATATTCACACTATTTCCGCTTTTCAAATAGGCGAGCCGAGGTGAAGTGAACTTATTTCATTGACAAAAATATTTTATTACAATATATAAAGACATTTCGTGGATGTAACATTTCGAAGATCTATCTTTATGTTTTCTGATTTGTATTCCCATTTAAAACTCCGTACAAAGTACAAAGGTGTAATCAAATCGATCACAGTGTATTTGCATACGATCGCTGTATATTTGTATATATTCTTTGTGTACAAACCTTTGTTAAATGTTGATTCAGCTTCCTTATATTTCCTCCTCAGAAAACCTTCCATCACATGATGTGTAAA
>NW_026864483.1:0-6158 GCF_026571515.1 Ruditapes philippinarum | reverse complement strand
TTTGGTGTATTTTCTCTGTATTTTACTAAGCAGATTCCTATTCTCTATTCTCAATAATGCACTAATGTGGCTATTAAAATTTGATAAATATTATATTTGGACAGTAAGCATCAATCAAGATTTAACTATACCTAACATAGGAAAGACTACCTAGCTACACAATGTTTGTGTTTCTACCTTGCTCATGCCTGTTATTATATACTTAGTATACAAAAGGGGCAGCCTAAGATTTTTCTTGACCACTTAAGCCACTGTGACATTAATAACTGGGAGAGAAAACAATTTGGCTTGTGATATCTGGCCTGAGAATCTTCTGCATTTTGCTGCATGACAGTTAAGTAAGAAGTCATCCATGGTAACCAGGCTATTTGAACTGTATACCAAATGTTTGTAGTATAAACCTGATGTTTACTGTGGGTTCAGATATTGACTTTAGTATTTTAATACTAGACTTCCCTTAAGTATCATAATGGACAGTTCCAAATACAAAGCAGGATGTGTCCATTACAGAAATGAAGGGAGGGAAGGGTTAAAATTGTTCAAATTTGCATTTATAATTTATCTCTGTTTATCATTGACAGTTTAAATTGGATATTATTAATTAATTTTTAGTCAAATTAAAGAAGTCAGCAATGGTTCATGAAATATTTTGGTTCAATTGTTTTCTAATTAATTAACTTTTTATTGTACATCTTTTTGCAGTTATTCGTTTTAAATCAAAAGGTGACTAAAGTAAAAAATATAAAGTTTATTAAATTACACATTATTTATTTGTAAAATTAAGATATTCAATATAAGAACTTTATAATATGTTTAATAGAATGTATAATGTACAATAAATATTTATTATTATGCCCCCACTTCGAAGAAGAGGGGGAATATTGCTTTGCACTTGTCGGTCTGTCCCGTTCGTCGGTCCGTCCAGTCCGTCGGTCCGTAGACCAAATGGTTTCCGAGTGATAACTAAAGAACCCTTATGCCTAGGAACTTCAAACTTGGTGTGGTGATTGGTCATGACCAGTAAAAGACCCCTATTGATTTTGGGGTCAAGGGGTCAAAGGTCAAGGTCACATTGACCTTGTATGTTAAAACGGTTTCCGATCAATAACTAAAGAACGCTTAGGCCTAGGAACTTCAAACTCATTATGGTGATTGGGCATGACCAGCAGATGACCCCTATTGATTTTGGGGTCAAGGGGTCAAAGGTCAAGGTCACATTGACCTTGTAGGTAAAAACGGTTTCCGATCAATAACTAAAGAACGCTTAGGCCTAGGAACTTCAAACTTGGTATGGTGATTGGTCATGACCAGCAGATGACCCCTATTGATTTTGGGGTCAAGGGGTCAAAGGTCAAGGTCACATTGACCTTGTAGGTAAAAACAGTTTCCGATCAATAACTAAAGAACGCTTAGGCCTAGGAACTTCAAACTTGGTATGGTGATTGGTCATGACCAGCAGATGACCCTTATTGATTTTGGGGTCAAGGGGTCAAAGGTCAAGGTCACATTGACCTTGTAGGTATAAACGGTTTCCGATCAATAACTAAAGAACGCTTAGGCCTAGGGACTTCAAACTTGGTATGGTGATTGGTCATGACCAGCAGATGACCCCTATTGATTTTGGGGTCAAAGGTCAAGGTCACATTGACCTTGTAGGTAAAAACAGTTTCTGATCAATAACTGAAGAACGCTTAGGCCTAGGAATTTCAAACTTGGTATGATGATTGGTCATGACCAGCATATGACCCCTATTGATTTTGGGATCAAAGGTCAAGGTCACATTGACCTTTTAGGTAAAAACAGTTTCAGATCAATAACTAAAAAAGGCTTAGGCCTAGGTACTTCAAACTTGGTATGATGATTGGTCATGACCAGCAGATGACCCCTATTGATTTTGGGGTCAAGGGGTCAAAGGTCAAGGTCACATTGACCTTGTAGGTAAAAACGGTTTCCGGTCAATAACTAAAGAACCCTTAGGCCTAGGAACTTCAAACTTGGTATGATGATTGGTCATGACCAGTAGATGACCCCTATTGATTTTGGGGTCAAGGGGTCAATGTCATAGTGACCTTGTACTTAATGACCGTTTCTAACCAATAACTCAACAACTCAAGTTGCCTTGGTTGATATTTTTATGTGCTTTTGGTATACACATTTGAAGGTCTTATGTAATATTACAACTTGGCTGTCATTAATGAGACCTATGTGATTCATAAAATTTATGTATATATTATTTGGTAAGATTTTTAATAACTTTAATTGCTGCACACAACCTATGGGGTCACAATAATTATTACCTTGTGACTAGTCATGACCAGTAGATACTAGATAACCCTTATTAATTGCTTGTTCACTGGGTCAGAAGTCATGCATAATAACCTGATCACATGATAAATTGGGTGCCGATAGGGGGCATACATGTTTTACAAACATATCTTGTTTTGAAATATTTCTTATAAAAAAAACATAACTTTACAACTTTTACAATTTATATACAAAACTGATCTTTATACAAAATTTATCTTTTATTATCAAATTATCCCTAGACATATGTGTTTTTTATCAATGCATAAACAAACTTCAAGTATTTCTTGTTTATCAGCAATTATAATTTTTCTATTAGTATGCAATATTACCACATCTACCAAAGAGAGGCCTTAATTATGAATATACATGTATAGTATCTATATGAATGATAAAAAGTCATGTAGCCTTTTCCTGTCAATTACCAATAGCTCTTTCATTCAATTAAAGATATTTTACAATATTTACAATTAAACAGTAATAATTAATTGAAAAATAAATTTCTTGTTAATGTAAATAAAAGACTATTCTTTCGTAAGCATTTATTTTAAATAAATATTTTAAATATTAAATATTTTCCATTTTATCATAATTATTGTCAGATTTTTAATTGGTTATAGTTAGTCATGCAGTAGTTACTATAAGGATAAGTTATTAAGATCATAATTATAATATTGAAGTTTAAATGTTAAGAAAATGAGAGAAAAAAACTTATAAAATTATTTACAGTATTATACACAGGTCAAATTGTTGTTGCTATGGAAACATATTTTAATATCTCATTATTTTGTTATTTTCTAGCTTCCCTGGCCGCAGATGCTAAAGGTAAAGGTAATAAGGCAAAAGGTAAAGAAAAGGGTGGAAAACCAACACAAGAAACTGAGGTAAGTTGATGTCAGTTGTGACTATGGTATCAACTTAGTGCAATAACTGGTTGACTTCTTTTAAAATTAGAAGGATTTAACCTGTTACTGCACTAAGGTGACATTGTCATATTTTCAATGCAGATTTATTATACAATACAACACAAACATTAGTGTTGTGTATCCATTTTTAGCTTGACTTTTTAGCTCACCTGAGCATGCTCAGGGTGAGCTTTTAGGATCGATGATTGTCCGTCGTCCGTCCGTCGTCCGTTCACATTTTGTTGTTAACACTCTAGTGGTCGCATTTTTGCCTCAATCATAATCAAACTTGGTCAGGATGCTTATCTAGTTGATAGCTCGGATGAGTTTGAACATGGGTCATCTTTGATGAAAAACTAGGTCACAAGAGCTTAAAATAGAAAAACCTTGTTAACACTCTAGAGGTCACATTTTTGCCTCAATCATCATCAAACTTGGTCAGAATGTTTGTCTAGGAGATAGCTCGGATGAATTCGAACATGGGTCATCTCAGATGAAAAACTAGGTCACCGGAGCTAGAAATAGAAAAACCTTGTTAACAATCTAGCGGTCACATTTTTGCATCAATCATCATCAAACTCGGTCAGGATGCTTGTCTAGGTGATAGCTCGGATCAGTTCGAACATGGGTCATCTTGATGAAAAACTAGGTCACTGGAGCTAAAAATAGAAAAACCTTGTTAACACTCCAGCGGTCACATTTTTGCCTCAATTATCATCAAACTTGGTCAAGATGCTTATCTAGTTGATAGCTAGGATGACTTCGAACATGGGTCATCTCGGATGAAAAACTAGGTCACAAGAGCTAAAAATAGAAAAACCTTGTTAACACTCTAGAGGTCACAATTTTGCCTCAATCATCATCAAACTTGGTCAGGATGTTTGTCTAGGTGATAGCTTGGATGAGTTAGAACATGGGTCATCTCGGATGAAAAAGTAGGTCACAGTAGCTAAAAATAGAAAAACCTTGTTAACACTCTAGCGGTCACATTTTTGCATCAATCATCATCAAACTTGGTCAAGATGCTTGTCTAGAAATAGTCTCTGTCCAGCTGTCCGTCCGAGCGCACGAAAGGGTATTTGTTGGGTACTAAATGGTACTAAATACCCAACAACTACCAATCCTACTTACTCCGTATGTATTGTTGGGTATTTTCATTGATTGTTGGGTATTTTTTTACACAGTAAAATACCCAACAAGAATACAAATGTAAAAACGGACGTCCTACCGTCCGACATTTTTGTCCAGAGCATATCTCAAAAAGTATTTAAGATATCAACTTGAAACTTCATAGGTGGATAGATCATATTGAGGAGGAGTGCAGTGCACAAGAATGATAACTAAACCCTTAATAATTTTTGAGTTATTGCCCTTCGTTATTTTTTAAACTTAAATACGTAAGTAGGTTCAATACCGGATCGTTTTTAACTTAAATTTTTTTACTTGGGGACAATATGCCGCTTTTCATGGAATGGCACTACTGTGTCACATTGAAGGTTCCATGATAACCGCCATATGAACACATCTGCGGATGTTTCAAAATTCTAAATTTTACCAGTTCATGTTAAATGTTGAATTCTGCTTAAGCCGGTGCTAGGGGGCGTGGACGGTAACTTGCACTTTCCAGTACCGTCCATGAACAGGCTCAAACAAACCGAGCCTGCAACATTTTCAATTTTGCCGTGTTGGGCTTTCTTTAGGGATTTTGTATTTATCTATGTTAACAGCATTTTAATTCACCATTTACTGCATAAGGTTATACACTGACTTTCCAGCTCAGTCTGTACTAAAATGGAGAAGTGACCTCAGTTAGGTGACCCTTTGTACATTATTCTAGCCATTTCTTATCACTTTTCGTGATAAGAACCCTCTACTTTTCGAGATTTATTTATAAAACGACCATTTGGTTATAATACAGCCACCATCTTCGTATGTCACAGAAAAAAAAAAAATTCTGGAGGAAAGATTGTGATTGTGTAATACCATTTTATTGCCATCTTAATTCATTCATAGTTTTGTTATTAATAACACTAAGACACAAGAACACAAAGTAAGTAGAGACAATAAGAATCCCTAAATAAAGTCCAAAACGGCAAAATTGTAAATGTTGCAGGCACTGGTTCTTGTTGCTGGGTCGTGTGGGGGTTGCGTTCATTGAACGCCGCCTTTCCTTGTTGATCTTGTTTATCATATTATTTGATTGAGCCTGTTCATGAACGGTACTGTCAAGTGCAAACTACCGTCAACGCCCACCTAGCACCGGCTTAAGCAGAATTCAACATTTAAACTATTTATTTTAAATTGGGGCCCCAAGATAATTTTAAATGAGACATGTAAAATGTATATGTATATATAATCAAATCAGAAGTTTACTTTGTCCCACGGTGCATGTCCAGGCGATGAGTGGGGCGAAACATCGCGACTTTTGAAAGCTTATTGTTGAAGTGCACTTATTGAAAATGGGACAAATTCCTTAAACAGACATACATTTAACATTCTAATGTTCCGTGGTATTACTGATTTTTTCACTCGACATACCAATACCACCTTTTATATGTATAATGAACGTTTATTAAAGCAGAGAATGACCTGTGAATTTGCAAAAAAAATGGTATCGTTTTTAGTGAATTTCGCAAAGAGTGTACTGATATGGCTATGCACCGTGAAAGTCAAACGTTGAAATCTTTGTTATGAATGAATTAAACACCAATTTTATATTTACGCATTTGTTATTTCTATTATGTTTTTAATAGTTCTATAAATAGATGTTTTTATGACAGACCAGACCCAAGCGTAGCATTGGAAACTGTGAGTAAATTGATTAGAATTTAAGGCAGAATTAACTTTGACCAAGGGTCAAGATGTATGGACGATTTCTATTGCTGATATGAATTTGTTTGTTCATGTATAATTGTATGAAGACAGTGTTGTCTTTCTTGTATTCTTTAG
>NW_026864482.1:0-14365 GCF_026571515.1 Ruditapes philippinarum | reverse complement strand
ACTCCCCTACATTGTCTGTCCTGTTAATTGTTTTGAAATGATGTAATTTTTTGTCCATAGTAAATGGTGTTTAGAAGAGAAATATAACCCAACTGGCATAAGATTTCAAATGTTCTTTTGTATATAAATGGTCTTAATGTCACAGGGTCAGTAAAATGTGCAGCCTGACCAGGACTTGAACCTAGGAACCTTGGAATGCCTTTCCGCGGCTGGACTACTGAGCAAGCCATCCGGGCACTTTAAGAAAATGCACATCTTCCCTAAATAGTGAACAGTTCTGAACTATGACATACTCCCGCACTATATTGAAATCTGTCCTTGTTACAGAGCAATGTAAATTAAACGCTGAGCTATATGCAGACACAGTCCCATGTTGGGCGCAAAATGTCACAGTGAAAAAATTAGCAGTCTGACTGTTCCACAGCTACTGACTGAGCCATCTGGCCTATGACAAATATTTTTTCTTAAATTGTGGTCAGTTCTGAACTATGACATTAGCATAATGCTTTGAAAATTAAGCAATGTATACTTTTCTTAAGAGTCATGGTATCCATAATAATTCGTTGAAATTTGGGGTCAGACTATTCCCGGCTATTCTCCAGTGTTGTCAGGTCCTATCGACTTTTAACATTGTAACAGGAATGTTGCATCTGTGCCATTGTCATAAAAGTTAAAACATGTTTTCTTTCAATTTTAACGTGAATATAAAAATCCCAGTTTCAATTAAGTGAAGATTGCCGACTTATAAAACATAGATTGATAGTTAAAACGAAAATTTTCTTCTGGATTTATATATTTATTATAGCCAGGACTGTGCACACTTGGCAGTTTTATCACTGTAAAAAAACTTCATGAACATGATAGAGGAGAAAATGTGTAACTTAAGCAGGTAATGGTAGGTCAATTGGTAGAGCTGCAGTAAAAATACTTTGTCAAATACTCAAACACCAGTCAGGCTTGAGGCTTTAAATTTTGCTCACCCTGTGGCAATTGTTTTCAAGTTACAATAGGATTTGTAGGCCAATGTTATAGCTGAGTATAGATTATAAATCAAAGTGTTGTTTGTACTATACATAGTTATAGTGTTAGACATGGCATTTATGAGTAGTTTATGAACTATTTCAGGTGAGATCAAACAATGACAACAATAAAACACACACTACAGAAGGATTTATTTTTGCCGAATGACGAAAGACTGGTTGGTCTGGTAAATGTTACTCAGGCAGGCAAAAAGAAGAAAAGTAGCAAGAGCAGCTTTCTCTGTGCAGCATGTAAATATTAACTTTAAACTTGTTTGAGTTAAACCTCTTTATAATTATAGTAACATGTTGACCTTCTATCTTCATTGACATTACATTGAATTGTAATTTGTATTACACAACTACAAGTCTGGAGTGGAATCGTTTCAGGTGTTGTCCAATCTACATGTATTTGAAAATGTGTTATATGTCTTATATACTTTCCCTTGTACAGATTGTAAGGTTTCCATTTCCAGTGAAATACAGTATCATTAGATGTGTAAACAAAACTGTTAGTAAAAACAATGAATGTATATTGCAGTAAGTACAGGAGTTGATGGTAACACACAGGTACATGTGTATCAGATAAAGAAAGCAGAGAAGGGAGACAACTTTAAGAAAAAAGTAACATGGACATTGAGAGAACTGAAGGCTGTTGATGGGAAGGATAAAACAAAGGTAATACACCTTTAAAAATAAAAGATGACATATTGTCACCATAGTGCAGTAATGGGTTAAGTCATAGAAAGAGCACCGAAACACGAGGCTATCTGATTTGTACGAGGGGGCGTAGCCCCGAGTATTTATCAGATTGCCGAGTGTTTTGATGTTCTTCCTCTTTTGTATCATAGTCAACCATAAAAACACGTTCCCTGTTGTCACAATATGAAACCCCGGAGAAAAGTAACCAATGAACGAGCATCTAAATATGACATTTCTGTCGCTTTCCCTTTCTCTGCCGTCACAATAAGTGATCCCAAGCAAAAATGAGCCAATCAATGGGTATGCTCTATATTGCGGGTAACTAATACCTGCACTCTAGTTAACGCACAGTGCATGTATATGTATACGATTTAACTCAGACATATTTAAACAGAAAGGTCCCCAAACTATGATACAAGTCCTTCTAAATTTAATGGGAGTTAACCAGTTATTGCACGTAGGTGATAATATTTGGCTGTAGAATAGTTGCCCAATATCTCTGTCTTTTAAGTAAACTACTCTAAAAGTTTATAGATAGGCTTGTAATCTCTAATGCACAAAACATCAGGTAAACTATCATGTTCTTTTTTATTTCACTTTTATTCTAGTTTTGTATTGCCTGAAATATTATTTTCATGATTTATTCAATGTTTGAATCATGGATTAGGTGAAATCTATTCAATTTGTTTTCTCTATTATGAATGAAGTAATGAAAATGACCATGTTTGTTGAAATAGTTTATAATTGTTCAAAAATGTGATAGCTGCATCTTCATAATGTTTCGAAATATTAAGATCATAATTTTGGTTTGACTTTTATGTGTTGTTCCTTTTTTGAACAGGAGATAGCAGATTTTGATCTACATTTTGAGAAGATCTATAAATGGACAGCTTGTAGCGTGGAGGATAAGGAATCTTTTATTTCTTGTTTATGGAAGGTAACTTATGTCAAACATTGGAATAACATGCAATTATTTATCTGAATTTTAAATATCAATTGTTTCTCCTTAATCAAGAGGAAAAGAGGAACAATATGTTTGTAAAAATCATGAAGAATTATTATTGAATCCTCTCAGATATTATTTAGCAGTGGATAAAATACATTTGTTTTGCACTAAAGATAAAAATGTGTTTCTTTTCGAACTTATTTACTTGATCAAATGACTAAACTAGGGAAAGTTATTGCATTGTCATGTGTATTCATACTGTCAAGTGTAGGATGGATTGCTGTCATGTACGTTAATATAGAATGGTAATATTTTGCCTGCATAATGTTGAAATAGCTGTTAAGTATTTAATTGAAAATTTCAATGTAATAATGAATTTTACCAAAAAATGAGTTTAAGGTTGATAATTCATTACACAGATCATTTGAATTCTATGGTAATCTTGTCTGTTTTTTGTTACTTTCAGTTATCACAGAGACATCTTGTACAGAAACCCGAGTTCAATAATGTTCCTGAAAGACTTCTTGAAGGTCAGTACAAACCAAGGTTTTATTTGTTATGTATTACAGGTTCAGAATTCATCATCAGTTAGCTATCCAGTAACTTTCTGAAGGTCAGTAATTATACCAAGGTGCTAGTTTGTGCCCTCAAAGTTTCCACATACGCGGACATCTAGGTTTTTTTTCCTGTGTCGGAACCGTGAAATCACTGTGTTAAATGTATTGCTGTGTATGACCCACATCTAACCCCTTTGAACATAGAAGGACAGAAAATGTGTGTAAATATGCAATGAAATCACTGTTGATGATCTATATTTAAACATGTGACATAGTCATTAAAAGAGCGATGCGCTGAAAATAAGTACAAAAACAGTTCAGACACAATTTAGCTTGATATCAGTCAGGTATGGCAGCATTTATTTGTCGATGTTATGTTAGAATCAAAATGATATATCCCAAGCAGTGATTTTATCACGTCCTCGTGATATGATTCCTAGCATCCAAACTCCAAACAGTGATAAATCACTGTTGGGGATATATTTTTTTAAATAATGCAAATTGATTTTATATGTACATGTACTAACTTTATCAGTTAATTGTTTATACTGATAGAAATTATCAAGCCTACCAGTCATGGCCAGGCAACGCAGGAAGGTGTTGCCATAGCAACAGAACTTGAAGATTATCAGGCGTTGTCAGCAAGAGAGGAATCAGATTTAGAATCTCTAATGTCAAACTGTGATGCTGCCATCAGTAATGCTGAAAACTTTGCTGAACAACTCTCCAAACAACTCTCAGTTCTTGATGGGGTAATTACTGTTTAAATGTTATGTATTTGTCAAGGTCGCACTTGTGAAAAGAGCTATTGGCAATCTTTAAAAAATTATTGTTATTGTTGTATGGGTTGACATCAATCTGATTAAAATCAGCTCCTAATTAATTAGGATCTGACATCCACTAATAGGTTGTCACCTTTATAGGTTGTATCCTTTCAAACAGCCAATCATTGGTGAGCTTTCATAATTTTGAAAGCGATTTGGTTTTTAATTTTAACTGCTAGAAAACCAATACTGAGTAGGTAATTTTCATGATTTTGTGGGAACAAACCTGGCTTTGTCCATATATCCTTCAAGTAGCCTGGCAAAATAATCTAACCCATTAAACATCAAGTCAATTATTTCCAGTTTATTGGTTTCAAATTACTTCAAACATTTTTTTTCTAACAAAAATTCCAACAATTTGTTTTACTTCCATGGACAATGTTAATTTGATACTTGGTCTAATGACTATCTGTAAAGGACAGTTTGATTGCATTGCTAAAAAAAGCTTTCTTGGGAAATCCAAATCACAATGTCAGTGAAACGGTACGGTGGAAATCAGATCTATATGCAAGAAAAACCTCAAGTAGATTAGGTCAGATTGGATTGACATTTAACAAAATTGAGCTTATTATCAATTTTGTTAGATTTATTAATGAGCTTAATATCAATTTTGTTAGATTTATTAATGAGCTTATTATCAATTTTGTTAGATTTATTAATGAGCTTATTATCAATTTTGTTAGATTTATTAACGAGCTTATTATCAATTTTGTTAGATTTAATAACTACTGTTATCAAAGAAAAATCCAGCACATAATGATGTCAATGCTTATTATAGATTCATATTTGATAGTATGTTCACTATACATCTAATTAGCAGTTACACATGTACATTATTATTGTTGTATTTTAAGGCAAACATTCACTCTATAATGGGAAGTGAAGACCAAGTATTAAACTTAATGAGACTTCTAGATGATGGCATACAACAGGCAGAAAATATAGAGAGTAAACTAGATTCTTATGATAGAATATTACAGGTAATCATATCATTTATCACAATTTGTATCATTTCTATTTTTTTGTGTACATTTTTTTTATTCCATTAATCTAAGTATTCTATTACTGAGATGGTTAGTATATCATAGTTATAATAGTTATACTAGTATATGTAACCTCCATGATCATGTGGTTGAGGTTTGTAAATGTCTTTGGATCACTTGTGAAAGCACTGTATTTACATTTCCAAACCGGTGAAGTTTTTTATGTGAGCTAGCTACATAATTATGTCATGCTAGCTTACAGATGGTTGATGGTTCTACAGCAGTAGATTTTCCTGCATTAATGGATGGATGTTCATTATTCACACATAGAATTTGTAAAATGCCTTAATTGTAGTAGCATTGGTTAATAATTGTTCTAATAAATTTTGTAAAAGTCTGTTTTGTTGAATTGAATTTGGTCTTTAAGATAAATTTCCAATCAACACATGAAAGTAAAGATACTTTTTCATGATAACAAGTGTATTCTGTAATAGATTTGTTTCTGCAAAGGAAAAAACTTTGGAAGGCTTTCTTAAATAGATTGATAATCAAGCTATGAATAATTAACATTATTTTAAATGACAAGTGTGGTGAATGATAACTAGTATATGTTATATAACAGTCAGTAAAGGACCAGATGGAAGTAATGAAGGACAAGGATACTCTACTGTCTGTAAGGAATGATAACCATCAGAAAATGTTGGAGGAAATTGAAAGCCTTGTTGTAAGTATATATAACTTCTATCTATAGGTTAAAAAGAGAAAAGATTAAAGGAACTCAACTGAGGTTCAAAAGCCAGAAAACATAAAATTTGAGTCAACTGGAGCACCACTAAAAACAGAAAGATATACAAAAGATGATTTAGAATTTGCTAAAAAATTGTAAAAGGTGTTTTTGTGCTATTCTTGCCTTGATTTTAGTGAATAGTGTTTTAAATTTTAGGTCATTTTCCACAATTACAATAATTATTCAAGAAAATGTGCAAATGATTTGTAATTTTGTACATAAATTATTGATCTACATGTAGAATTACAACAAATGAAACATTGATCTCGAAAAAATATTTCAGTTCCTGTCATATCAATAGTTTTCAATGGAGTCCAACATTTTTTGACTTTTTAATATTTTAAAACTCAAAAATTTACATTACAAATTTTTGTATACATGTATGCATTTAAACAATTTGGATCATTGCAAATATAATTTTAAACAACATATACATACATTGTAGAACCAGTTAGATTTAGATGACAAGTATGTAAAATCCCTGATAGAAGGTGATCTGTCCACGCCCAACGGTATACTAGACTGTACCGCGGCAGCACAACAGCTACAGAGATGTCGGCATGCCAGTATACATGATGCACTCCTTAAATTGGCAGCTGTAGAAGAACAGATGAAAAAGTTTAATAAATTGAAAGTAGATTTCTCCAGGAGGCTTATCCATCATTTAAATAATTTGTTCATTCACCAGGTAGATTTTTTGTTTATATTCTAGTGTTTACATCTTAGTGTTTGTTTACTTGTTATCACATTACTCCCAGTCCATTGTTGATTCTTATGTCAGGGGTTTATATTAGATGTATATAGAAAGGTCATTGTTTAATTGAGCTTGTAATTGTTCACAGAGATCCACAATTGTTCGTCAATCTACAGAAACTTTGGAAATATACGAAACATTCATATTTTTATATGCTAAAACATTGTATATAAAAACCAGATAAATAAGTTTATGATATGTTTGAATTTGACATGTACATGTAAGCTAAATGTTTGGGATTTGATTCTACCATTTTATTAACACTATCTTTATAAACTTTCACATCAGTTTTATTTGGTTAATTAAATAAAGGTTGCTTAAATTGGAATAGAATTTTTTTTTTTAATTTTTTAATGTCTTTTATAATAGGATATCTATAATATTAATACATGTATTATCAACTATGATATTATATAATAATGGAAAAAAAATCTTATAAGCAAAAATTAATCACAAATATGTAGTCCAATGTTTTGAATGTTGTTGTTGTTATTTTGCTGCTGATAGGTTTTTAGTCACACTGACTCTGTGATGGTCATATAGTGACATTCCAGTATAATCGTTGGAGGAAGATCTCAGGTGCCCCTGTCTACATTATTTCAGGCACAAACAGGGCACCTGAGAGGAACCACCAATGTTTTGTAAGCCAGTTGGATAGCTTCCTTACACAAGTGTATCCAAGGTCCGTGGCAAGAGAATACTAGTAACAACTGTTACTAATCCATGTTAGCATTTAATGGCCAGGTCAGCTTGCATATCCATTAGCCAGATGGATAATATTGTTCAGTTTGACTGCTTATTTTCAGTAATTAAGACATTTAAATCACATGAACATTTATTAGACTGTTTATATGTTGATTGCTAACTTTCAGCAGAGTAAAGGGTAAAGTAAGATTGTTGTTTATTTTATAGGGGAACGAGTTAGGTGAGACATTGAGTAGACATTCATCAGAGCTGAAGTTACCCCAACATCATTCTAGTCACAGAGATCTTACTCCATACACAGAACTTATGGCATGGCTTAAACAAGCGGATCATAACAGCTTTAAAGAATTAGCCAAGGTAGGCTTCTGACTTTAGAGATTTTCTTTTAAAAAAATAACAAGATAATTTTTTTTAATAAGGAAAATTAAAAAGTATGGTATCTGCTATAAATGTGTTTAAAGTTGTGATTAAACTTAGAACAAGAATATCTATATTTGACCAAAATATCTTTTTGAATTATAGTTATTTCAGTTGTCCATTTCTCATGCCACAGATTTGTTCAAATTGCACATTTTATACATAGGTATATGCTACAAATTTGTCAAAGCTATACAGTAAGGAAATACAAGAGTTTCTAGAATGTGCCAGACAGACTATGATGGGTAAAGGAGATAAAGCTAAACTGAGTAAGTATAATTAATAATTTAATACATATTCCAGAGGGAGATCTAAGCACAGTGGTTTGTATGTCTAATATCATACTGCTTGTTTCTCAGTGTCATATATTTGTGTCTTACATAGGATTATAACTTCTCATAATTGAGAAATTTATATAAGTAGGTTATGATAATAACAGATTCTGTATTTTACCTTTAAAGCAGCACGCCTCCAGATTCATTCTAATTTTCATGAAAATTTTGAAAATGTATCTGAATGTTTAATATTGTGAAGAAACCAAAAGGAAGCCATTTACACATTTTCAATGGCACTTACAACCCACGTCAGTTACCAAAAATGTAATCAAAATATGCATAAATAGTTGTAAATACTGAAAAATCAGTCATTAATCGCAAAAAACATGTAAAATATTACTTGAATCTTTAATCGTTTTACCTTCCTAAAAGTTCATTAAATTTTCCTTAAGTTTGATTTTATTGAAAAATTTTGACCCAACTAAAGGCATGTAGCTTTAAAGGCACATCCTCTACAAAGGTAGAAAGTTTCCATATTTAATGAATTACAATGTTTCTATTCTTAAAAAAAAATTGATTTTAAGGTAGTCTTAAGGTAATAGTTTCCAGCCAAAAAATTCTAACATTGGCCAATATCATAGCAAATTGGTCATTTCCGGAACATTATTTTTCACAATATTAGATATTCAATATTTTTAACTGTTTATAATTGGAATTTAGTACATAGCCATAAAGGATGAGTGATTGTAAATAATTTAATGCCCTAGATTTTGAAAAAATAAAATTTCGGAAATAACTGATTTGCTACAATATTGACCGATGTTAGAATTTCTTTGGTGGGACCACATTACAGTGAGACTAACTTAAACAAACTATTGTTTACACTTGCTCTGTTCTATGTTGAACTCTTATCATGTACCTTTTTTCTAAGTTATTGATTGATGGAAGCAGACACCTAATTGACCCCTATATTTCACTATTCTATGATTGAAATAAATGCCATGCTCTCAGTTAGGTGAGATAAATGGGAACCTTCTCACTGTAAAATCTGGTATTAACAAAGACATTTCCAAATATCCCATGGAAATACAACAAGATTTTTTTAAAAGATAATGGAGTTTTCACATTAATGATTATTTGTTTTATCAGATGTGAGCGGAGCTAAATTATCGGGATCATCTGCTAGCATAGGATCACCATTGGACAGTAAGAAACGAGCAGGTTCTGTACACAGTGTAGACTCCATGTCAGTAATGCAGGGGACAGACGCTGACATGTCAATGAGATATTTGTTTGACCAGGTAGTTATTGTAGGATATGTAAGAGAATTAAGGGAGACATGTAAATAATGAAAGTAAGAGAAAACACCACCTACCGTCCCTGTCTAACTGGTCATTATTCAGTAAAAGTTTGAAATACTTGAATTGAAGTAATATTTCAAATTATGAATTGATACAGTTATTTTTTCTATAAGTGAACTTGGAAAAACTTCATTTTGAAGTTTTATCTTATATTTTAGACTAGTTCACATATATGTTATTTATAAATATTCCTGACAGGTTTTATGGCCTAGTGACTCAGGTTTTGTTTCTAAACAGTTGTTTATACAGCCATATAACCTGTCAGAAATAACTAATACAGTGAACTTCTCTTTTTAAAAAAAACAAAAACAAAAAAAACAAGTGAGAAAATTCAGCAGAGAATGTTAGTCTTGCATTCAATTTTACTTCCATGTTTGCTTGACAATGTTTTTTACTGCTTGTGTGTGTTTGTTAGTACTAGGTAGGAAGTGACTGCCTGTTTATGATTGAAATATTGTTTTAATGATTGCAATTATTTATTAAAAACCCATCAGGAAATGATACACAAATAATTAAAAGTATTTTGTAAAAGTAGGAAGATAAATATAACGAAGGTGTAAATCAGAATAAATCTACCTTAATGAGTTGCTACTTAGTACTTAACTAAAACTGAGAAAAGAGAATACTTTAAGTTCATTTGAAGATTTCTTCACATTTTATGAAGTAAAATATTACTCCCATATATACTTAATTATCACAGATGTTTGTAGCTATTGAGTGAAATTACAGGACTAGTTTTCTTTATGAAGTTTAAACATTTAAATGTTTGTATGTTGTAATTACAGGTGTTTGACAAGGTATTGAGTGAGTTTGAACCTGTATGTTTAGCAGAGCAGGATTTCTGTTGTAAATTCTTCCATCTACTGTCAGATGTTCAACCTTCAGCTTTACAGGTATACTTTATAATTGGCTCATCTATTCAAAGAATATAGGGGAGCTATTGTACTTACCTAGAAATTAGAAAAGTCAAGCATGCTGTCCTGCCAACAACTCTTGTTTGTTTGACTTTTCCAAGAATAGGTCAAAGAGGTCAATGTTTGCAACACTGTCGCAACACTGGTTAAGTTTTTGAGTACAAGTTGGTATCTCCAAGACTTCTAAAAGGAATGGGTTGAAAGGTCACACATAAAATAAGGCAAAGGAAAAGGTCACTGTCCAAAGTCCATAACTCTTACATAGATTTTGACAGCATTATGGCCCTTTTTGAAATTAGAAAATTTTTTAATTATCAAGGCTCTTGTTTTTCGATGAAGTACTGAGAATTGTTGAGCACACTGTCTTACTGACAGCTCTTGTATTTCTTAAAATTATTTACATTACAGTATATGCATATATTTTCATTGAACTGACTAGAAGTTATTAATTGTGCTAGGAATATTCATGTAAGGAAAGAGTATCAGACATATTTATTAGTGCTAGGAATATTCATGTAAGGAAAGAGTATCAGAGATGTACCAGAACCAAATACTTCCAATGTTGTAGACACATCGTCTTGATTTTAA
Source organism: Ruditapes philippinarum (assembly GCF_026571515.1). Taxonomy (NCBI): domain Eukaryota; kingdom Metazoa; phylum Mollusca; class Bivalvia; order Venerida; family Veneridae; genus Ruditapes; species Ruditapes philippinarum. Next base: position 3,533 of record NW_026864482.1, on the reverse strand, counting down.
AACTAATTAGTGATACATGTACCTATTGGATCCTTCTAAACATGTGTGGAGGTTTATCTGTATTAAGGTTGAGTTTTCATCTTTTATGAAATACTAGAAAAACATATCTTAAGAATATTAGGATATGGTATTTATTTTGTAATCTGTTAAGGAAGTTCTATATTTTGTTATAACATTAGGAAGTGGTATATTTTATTAGTATATATGGAAGTGGTATATTTTTGTTATAATTTTAGCAAGTGGTATATTTGTTTATTATTATAGCAAGTGATATATTTGTTAAATTACTATTTTAGGAAGTGGTGGATGAAGCAGAAGATACAGGAGATATCTGGATGAAACAGAAACCTAAAATTACAATACAGTATGTATATGTTACAATATATTTAACATAAACTTGTCTTAAAATTGATAAATTCTTTAGGTGAACACATTAAAAGTGCCTTGAATTAATAATGTATTCATGTCTATTTCACACAAGTACATTTAGAAAGATTTCTAACCATAGAGAATGGATATGTTATTTTCATTCCCGACTGACCTTTATTTCTTAGATTTTATATATTTTTTTTAAAAAAGGGAAAAGAACTTATATAGGTAATTTTTGAAAATTTTATCATATAAATAAAATCAATTTGAAGGAATTCTATGTTAATGTGCATCAGCTATAAAATTTTCCCTGTGTGTATAAGTGACCTCTGCCGGCTGGGAGTATTCAATTGTTTTTATTTGCTATGTTTCCATGACAACGAAATTTCAGATTGGTAGATGATGACTCATATCCCAGGTATAGCTTGTACTTGTGTAATTCTGTTGTCTCTGTATTTAGATGGTGTTTCAAAATCTATTGCTATTCTGAACACAAATGCTGTTGTGAAAAAGATTTTTTATTTTTATTTCTGAACTAGCTGACAAATAATTGAATTCACATTTCTTTGTTATAGTTTCTTCGTTATAGTTTGAGTTTACAATGTACACATCTTTTCCTTTCTTACTGTTGTTCAGAAATTAGGGAAATGTCTCATTATTTGACTAGTTGTAACTGTATATCTGGATAGCTATATGCTTACAGGCTTTGGGCCATTTGTCACTGTAAAATAAATTCGAAAAATATATTTAGAAAATAGATGACCTACCGGTATCTTCACAATCATTTGGACATGGGTTCAAACCCGAAAGGGAACAAATTTTTGATCTTACGATTATTGTCACTATTTTTTTTTCTATACCAATTTCAAAAATTTTAGTTTCCTTTAAATTCAGGAATTTATTGAAAATGATATTTATTTAAGTTTAAAATATTGTTTGATAAATACATTTAACCCTTTTTTTGTGACAATATCCTTCATATTTTAGTACAAAAAGATAAATTCTAACACTCTCGTGAATTTGTCACTATAGACAAAGAAGGAAATTTTTTTTATGTTTTCACCCTCGATGGTATACATTAGTTTTCAAAGCATTTTAAAGCAGCAATAAAAAGCATTTTTATTTATATTTTAAGTTCATTTAATTTTTTCTTTTCATTCAATATTGAAGTAATATCTCAAATACACTAACGCGACATGTTAGATCCATATCAGTTAATAAATATTTTGACAAAACGGCGCCAATCCGTAAGCAGCGTAATGACGTCATCCTAAGTAAACAACTCATTCATAAACAAGCTGACGTTATTTCGTACATACAAGAATGATAAATTGGACACTGATGTAAACACAATACGACGTAAGTTTTTATTGTTGAAAACTTTATAAAATAACGTTGTTTTTTTATGCCCCCACAATGTGGGAGCATATAGCGTTGCACTTGTTCATCCGTCCGTCAGTCCGTACGTCCCGAAATCTTGTGAACGCAACTCCTCTTAAACCGGATGGCAGATTTTGCTTAAACTTACAGGGATGAACAACCTTAATGTGTAGATGGTAGTAAAGGAAGGAATTTTCGCTGCGACCAAATTTAACAGAATTATGGCCCTTTGTTGATTTTTTCACAATATACTATGTAGAAATTTTGTGAACGCAACTCCTCTTAAACCGTATGGCAGATTTTGCTTAAACTTACAGGGATGAACAACCCTAATGTGTAGATGGTAGTAAAGGAAGGAATTTTTGCTGCGACCAAATTTAACAGAATTATGGCCCTTTGTTGATTTTTTCACTAAATACTATGTAGAAATTTTGTGAACGTAACTCCTCTTAAACCGGATGGCAGATTTTGCTTAAACTTAGAGGGATGAACAACCTTCAGGTGTAGATGGTAGTAAAGGAAGGAATTTTTGCTGCGACCAAATTTTACAGAATTATGGCCCTTTGTTGATTTTTTCACTATATACTATGTAGAAATTTTGTGAACGCAACTCCTCTTAAACCGTATGGCAGATTTTGCTTAAACTTACAGGGATGAACAACCTTAATGTGTCGATGGCAGTAAAGGAAGGAATTTTTGCTGCGACCAAATTTAACAGAATTATGGCCCTTTGTTGATTTTTTCACTATATACTATGTAGAAATTTTGTGAACGCAACTCTTCTTAAACCGGATTGCAGATTTTGCTTAAACTTACAGGGATGAACAACCTTCAGGTGTAGATGGTAGTAAAGGAAGGAATTTTTGCTGCAACCAAATTTAACAGAATTATGGCCCTTTTTTTATTTTTTCATTATTTACTATGTAGAAATTTTGTGAACGCAACTCCTCTTAAACCGAATGGCAGATTTTGCATAAACTTCCAGGGATTAACAACCTTAATGTGTAGATGGTAGTAAAGGAAGGAATTTTTGCTGCGACCAAATTTAACAGAATTATGGCCCTTTGTTGATTTTTAGTTTTCAACTTGTGGCACATGTAGTCCAAAAAATATTTTGTCATAAGATTGACAGAACAGTGGCATGTGGGGACATCCGTGTCCTATGGACACATTTCTAGTTTTCTTATCATTTCTTTTGTTTGATAATTTCTATCCTGGTTGTACTATCTACCGGGAGTGTAAGCCTTATTAGGCCCATCATCATATAATACAGAAAAAAATCTAGGATAAAATAGTTATTTTCTGTAGAGTGTACCATTTTTTGATGAAAATAACAATCATCCAAAAGAAATTTTAACTATACATCAAAAAGATAGTTCTGTTAATAACCTTATATGAGTGGCAGCCATTTTTTTTTTTAACCAGGTTTTCCGAAGGAAAAAACTGGTTATTAGATTGAGGTATGTCGGCGGACGGGCGGACGGGCGGGCGGGCGTAAACAATTTCTTCTGTGCGCAAGTCCTCCTACATTTCTCAACGGATTTTGACCAAACTTTCACAGAAGCTTTGTCATCAAGTGCCCTGGCGCATATTGTCGGGGTTTTGCGATTAGATAATTATTTGACTAATTATGGCCCTTTGTTTTTTTTTTCCTTATATAAAATATATAGTGAACAATTTATTCTGTGCGCAACTCCTACATTTCTCAACGGATTTTGACCAAACTTTCTCAGAAGCTTTGTCATCAAGTGCCCTGACACATATTGCCAGGGTTTTGCATTGGG